>NC_041045.1:12605313-12735313 GCF_900634775.1 Gouania willdenowi
TCAAATTAAAAGCTTCACATATAAAATAGGGACGCAGGGATGGATTTCAGATTAAGAAATTGATCAAACTAAGATCACGTTTTAACATCCGGTTTAGATTGAATTTAAAAGTTCATTCATTTAATTCTGGATTTCTAAGTAAAAGCTTCAGATAAAAGGTGTATTTAATAGTAGATTTAAATAACAAGGTTTTCAAACTAAGAGTATGTCTAAAGCCTCAATTTAAATGTAAGTTTCAGTTAAGGTGGAATTTCAGATTAAAGGTTTCATATGAAGGTATAATTTTAATCAAGAGCAGAATGTTCGGGGGGGATTTCAAATTAAGAGTTAATTATAATATAGAATTAAAAGTAAGTTTTAAGAGAAAAATACAGAGAATGACTTCAAAAACACCAAAAATTAAACATTAAAAAACAAAAATAGACGAATCAACAACAAAAATGCTGAAAAGGAGAAAAAAAAAACACAAAATGACAAGAAAGTGATGGATTTCAGATTAAGACTTTGTTTTATTTCAAGAAAATTGTTCAAACTAATAGTAAGTTTTAACATCCAGTTTAGCTTTAATTTAAAAGTGAATTGATTTAAATCTGGATTTCAAAGTAAAAGCTTCAGATAAAAGGCGGTATTTAACAGTGGATTTAAAAAACAAAGTTTCAGTTTAGGGGGAATTTCAGATTAAAGGTTTTGTATGAAGACAAAATTTGAATCAAGAGCATAATGTTGGGGGAATAATTTGAATTAAGAGTTAATTATAATATATAATTAAAAGTAAGTTTTAGCTTAAGGGTCGATTTTCAAGTAAAAGTTACAGATATAACTTTGAATCATTTCCTAAGGAGGAGACTAGAGTGGAAAACATTGAAAGTGTCATTTTGATATTTTCATCCTTTTAGTTTAAGGGTGAATTTCAAAGTAAAAGTCACTGGTTACATCCCAAAACAGAATTTGGTAACAAATCCCTGACGTTTTGATCCCATAAACACTTCCTGAGGTAAAAAGTCGTTAGAGTCTGCAGACCACATTAGTCCTGACCACCCAGACGTGCACGGCTGCAGGTCACATGTGCACGCTGGGAAAAGGGAAGTTCAGACGGCCATAATGAGGCCCAGTAAGAAGATGCCATAATACGCTGCTAATACGGTCTAATCGTCCCATTGTAATCAGATTACATGTGCAGTCTGAGGGTGAGGGAGTCCTGATGCCTTGTTTTTACTCCGGATGCTGGTGGGACAGACTTTTAGTACATTTAGTTACTGCAAAAATACAACTAGAACAGCTGTAATGCATTCCCACGAACGGAACAAACTAAGAAACACCCAGTGACACAGACATAGGCAACTGGTGGCCCCGGGGGCCTCAGTCTATTTTTATGCGGCCTCCAAAGTAAATGAACAAAATGACAGAAAAATACACAAAATAAGAGCAAGAATGCATTAAAAAAATACAAAAGAAATTACAACGTTGCAGGAAAATACAGTAAAAAACACAGAAAATACTCCAAAAAACAACAAGTACTACAGACAGTACTAACAAATAAGCAAAACGACAACAGAAATGCACAAAAATGACTCCAAAAAATGAAAAATGGTAACACAAATACACAATTTGACTCGAAAAAACATATTTTAAAGGAAAAAATACATAAAAGGACTACATAAATGCAACAAACATACGCAGTATGACAGAAAAACAACAAAAAAAATGACTCTATAGAAGGTTCTTTCCTGTATTAACGCTCAGATCGCTCATTATTGTGAAACATGTGGACCCAGGGGCCTTTTGGAGCATCCAATTCGGCCCGAAGGAAAAAGTAAAAATGGCTTGAATCATTGTGTAAATGAAACTTAACAATATTTGCAAAATCCTTCAATTTTCCTTAAATTTTGACATAATATTTCCCTCAAATATAAATTGGTCACAAAATCTAGGAAATTTAAAGTGAAGATCCTGTTGGGACTGATATCTGTCACTTATTGCTTGGATATTGATAGTTTCTTAAATATTTTGTATTTTATGTATACGTAGAAGTGCAAACTAAGGCACAATAATGTTGAAATTACTCGTTTCAACTAGTACATGTTAATGCTAGTTAATGCTAATACTAGTTAATATTAATGCTAGCTAATGTTATTGCTAGGTTGATGCAAGGCTAAGGTTAATGCTAGGCTAATGGTAATATTAGGCTAATGTTAGGCTAATTCTAGAAAATGATCATGCTAGCTAGTGCTCGCTAATTATAATGTTAGGCTAATGCTAGTTAATGTCAACATTAATTAATGTTAATGCTAGTTAATGCTAATACTAGCTAATGCTATTGCTAGGTCAATGGCAATATTAGGCTATTGCAAGGCCAATGCAAATATTAGGCTAATGTTAGGCTAATGCTAGAAAATCATCATGCTAGCTAATTATAATGTTAGGCAATTGCTATTTAATGTCAATGTTAGGTTTTTTTTTTTTTTTTTTAAATCAGTTTTATTTCTATTTATTGTTTTTTAAATGTGCTTTTATTTCTATTTATTGTTTTATACTCATTTAGTGGTGGAGCGCATGTGCATTTTTTTGGGTTTATTGTTTTTATGATCTCGTGTGCAGCAAGTTTTGTTGTTTAAATGTACTATAAATAAAATGAATTGAATTGGATAACGCTAATACGAGCTAATGCTATTGCTAGGTTAATGGTAATATTTGGCTATTGCTAGGCTCATGCTAATATTAGGCTAATGTTGGAAAATGATCGTACTAGCTAATTATAATGTTAGGCTAATGCTAGTTATTGCTAATATTAGTTAATGTTAATGCTAGTTTTTTAATGTTTTATTTCTATTTATTTATTTTTTAATGTGTTTTATTTCTATTTATTTTTTTATACTCATTTAATGGTGGAGCTCATTTGCAAGGTTTTTATGATCTCATGTGCAGCACTTTGGAAACGTTTTGTTGTTTAAATGTGCTATAAATAAAGTGGATTGGATTGGATAATGCTAATACTAATGCTAACTAATGCTATTGCTAGGTTAATGGTAATATTAGGCTACTGCTAGGCTCATGGTAATATTAGGATAATGTTAGAAAATGATTGTGCTAGCTAATTATAATGTTAGGCTAATGCTAGTTAATGCTAATACTAGTTCATGTAAATGCTAATGCTAGCTAATATGAATGTTATCTAATGGTAATGCTAGCTAAGGGTAATGTAAATGATAATCTTAGGCTAGGCTAATGCAGTTTTCAATGACGTGGGCCAGCACCTGAACCCTCACTTACATTTTCTTCAGAAAATGCAAATATTCTAGTTCATCATCTTTTGGAATTAACATTTGGTAAATAATGTTTTCTAGACGAGTGCACGGGTGCACTAACTAACCGTGCTTCAGGACTATTTTTTGTTCCTGGTGTGATCAGAGCTCTGATAATTTTGGACTTTACTTTTCTCAGCTCAGTTTGTTTCCAGCCTGTGTCTCCTCCACGTATTCCAGTAATTGCATTCCCGAGCCAAACACCCACCCACTGCTGATCTGACACCGTCTGTTTGATGCACCGCGCTGCCTTCGCGTGCACGTGTAGCGCATTACCGCCGGTAAAACCCAACCTGGCCCTGATTGTACTAATAAAGGTGGTATTCCTAGACGGCATCAATTACACAAAAAAGGACACAGGGCTCGTCTTCGCCTGCCTCCCTGACACCATCTTTGATCTTTCCGGACATCAAAGCCAATCCACAGAGTGATTACCGCTTACAGGCGGAGGGAGAAAGAAAGAAAGAGAAAATATACTCATCAAATCACCGACATATGTTAGGCCTCACCAGCAGACACAGCAGTGAGGAATATCACACCTGGGAAGCATCCAAACATCTCTGTTTGTTCCAAAGGAGGGTGAATATATGGAATACATCCACGTGTTTGTCTTAACAGGAACAGCAGATGAAAGTATGAACTTCTATTGAAGACATATTCAACCAATATCACTGGCAAAATATTAATATTTTATCTAAAAGACAAGTACTGTGTTTAAAATAGTGCGTTCACATTTGAGAGTATGGAAAGAGTACGCAAGAAATACCCGGATGTACACTATATGGGGACATGCACAAGTGTGCACAGTGAGCACACCAGTCATCGTAAAATCGTCCTGGGACCGGCTTCAAGCTAAAAGTCAAACATCTCCTTTTCAAAATAAAAGCATTGCTATTTGTCTTCCATTTGTTTTTAACGCTCATTTAAATGTGTAGGGATTTTGTTTTGGAGTTAACCGGAAGTTTTGTCAGTAGCACAAAGGAGGGTCTCCGAAAATCTCTGGAATGTGTGAATGAAATGAGTTTTATGGATCAAATGAGCACATGTTGATATTCTACTTTCACACTAAAAAGGTTTTCAGAAACTTTAACAGGTGGCAAATAAACAGAGATACTTAGCCTCAGTGTGATTCAGGTTTTTGTCATTGTAGGTTCCAAATGCATCTTGAGAAACTTGGAAGTATACTTTAGCGGGAATGCTTATCATCCTAATCCTTCAAACCATACTTATAGTATATACTAGACAACATATATTCATTGAGTTTGTAGTACAAACTTCAATTTGTCTCTCTTTCTAATATTTTATATCCATGCACTTTAATTCTGATTAACTTTTTATTCCTACAGACTTTTACCGTACCTTATGTTGTTGTGATTGTGTAGGTTTGGCTTTGATCTTTCAAGTGTAGTTGAATGTTCAAAGGCAAAGTGATGACTGGTTGCCCAAAGTCTTTAAAGTATAGTAGTTTTGGGTGCTCTTGGAAAAACAGGTTGATGAAATTTGTCAAAAAAATAAATTTAGACACTACAACAGTGAAAAAAATCTAAATGAGAAAATGGACACTCAAAAGCCTTTATTGTAATGGAAAAATCATTAAAAAAAAATAGTTGAATGTTGTTGGAAGGGGCATGTGCAATTTAATTGTACTTGTGCAATGACAACAAAATTATTGTATTCCTTTCTATTCTATAGTACAGAGTGTGCCATTTTGAATACAGAATCGAATTACTTTGATATTCTGTGCTTCCAGGGGCGTCAGACTGGGGGGGTAAAGGGGTACCCAGGGCCCAAAGAAGTCTTTTTTTAATATATGTACGAAAATGCATTTGATACATTTTTAGATTATTTATATTGGACTTAAAAGGGCCGTGTGTGAAAATAAGCTGGTTGTTAAGCACAGTTTTGCACTAAAAACTATTATCCCTGCTGCATCAGGACCCTAGCTGCCACAGTGCAAATGGTACGACCCACATGTGCTTCTGGCCATGAGTGGGAGATAGACAGCAGGAGGAAATCATGTCTTTCCTCAAGAAAGGAAAACCAGGTTGTAAAAAAACACAAAGAAATAGAGGGAAAGCAACTGTTTATTCAAATCTTCAGAGGTGTGCTTTAAAACATCTTTTTTAGGCAATATATTATTTCAATTGAAATTAACTACGTGCACTCTCGCACATTTAAATGCTGGAACATTCCTTTTCTACATCAAAAACGCTTTTGAAAACTACATTTTGCTGCCACCATGTCTTAAGTCGGTGGCCAGAGTGTCTTTAATTACCTTTCAATAACCAGATTAAAAATCACTTTAGACACTAAATTGAAGCAGAATTATGTCATAACCACAATATTCAATAAACCACTAAAATATAGTAGAACAGATTTATAAAATACAAGCAATGGATATGGAGTCTTTAGGTTATTGTAAAGAACAAAAGAAAGCTCATAATAATAATGCAAGAATAAAATGCAAAAAAAAAAAAAAAAGTGTACATAATTTACAGAGGGGGCCCAACAAAATGGTTTGTACCAAGGCCCCAAAATGTGGTGCTACGCCCCTGTGTGCTTCCCTATAACCTTCCTTTAATTCCCAACATTGCTCTGCATCTTTCCCACTTGGAGCCCTTTTACTTCCCATGATCGACGGGGGTCGTGGACTGAGACGGAGTCGGCGGTCTGAGTGTGCGAGCTTCGTGCTGAGACGCTCCATCAATCAGGCCGTGCAACACCTTACCCCCCCCCCCCAACAACTCCCCCTGTAAGTGCTCTGCCATCCACAGCGAGGATCCAGCAAACCTATTTTTTCCTTTTAATTTGAGCAATTGCTGCGAGTATTGATTGAGCCGCAGCCCAATGCAGTTACAGGAGAGGTGGGGAGAAGGCGGGGCCGTTAATGCAGCTCCGACGGGGGAATCAAGCGCTCCCTCTTGTTTTAAGCGCTCCTGCACAGGGCAGCGGTGCCGAGCGGGTCGATAGTGCTGATTAAAAGGCACATATCCCAGTCATCAATATTACACACACTCTATTTGCAGGACAACGATGTTCACGTCGCACTGCTGCTGGAGTAGATAAATACAGCCGGAGCACAAACTCAAGGAGATCTACTGATTTATTATCAGGAACAAATATATTACAACACTTTAAACACCAGAATAATTTGGATGCTTCGTTACATATTCATCATATCCTCGGCACATTACCAACAATGACCTAAAATGAGTTCTAAAGCAAAAAAATATTGTTTATCTAGTGTTGATATGAAAATTCCAAACCTTTTTTTAATGCAACATGATCTAATATTGAAGAGTTTAAGAAATTGATATTTTACCATGCGATTATCATATCAATCCAAAAAAATTCTAAATCAATTTTTTTATTATTATTATCATTATTTTTAACCAGAAAAACATTATTATTTTTTTTAAAGCTGCAGTATGTATAATCCTTCCTCCGCTCTGTTTTGAAACCAAAACTTAGCTTCCCTTTCCGGTGTCTTTGTGAAGGCTCTTAGTGCCTTTTTTTGTCAATAGAGTCATAACGCCAAATATAGGGACGTTATCTTGTGTTAGTGGAGATTTTTTTGGTGTTTAAGAGACATGAAACATCCCGCAGTGTGTGAGCAGCGGACCCTATGCAATCGCGGTGATCTGCAAGGACACAAAGCGGTCCGTTCCGCCCGAGCATGTTTTTGCCTTTATTCTGTTGCTTCTCCACATCGGTCTGCCTTTTCCCGCTTGCTTTGCCGTGAAAAACTATTGTGTTTAACTTTTATTATAAATGGTACCTGAACACGCCTGACTTCAGTCGAGCAATGCCCAAAACAGCTCATGGAGCACACGTGTTTGTAGAAAGATCTCTGATTGGCTGACATCCAGCGTCACACACCTGGATTTCTAAACTTAATTTACAGAGCCAAGAGAAGGAGAAGGGATTCACTGTTCTAGAATCTTTGAGATACTTCATCAACCTGTTCTTAATGTTACTTTCATATAGTTTTACATGTTCAGTTCCAGATTAGGCATTATTACTATCAACGAATGTCCCATGTTCTTTTTATTCTGTTATGTATGAATGCACACTAGTAAAGTACATTCATACTTAGTAATAATTTACCTCTAAATTCTTCTCATATCAACCCTGTCCTGATTAGCCTAGCAATAGCATTAACCTAGTATTAACACTAGCCTAGTATTAACATTAACTTAGCATTAACCTAGCAATAGCATTAGCCTAACAATAGCATTGACCTAGCATTAGCACTAACCTATTATTAGTTATAACCAAGCATTAACAATAACATTAACTTAATATTGGCATTAGCAATAACATTAACATAATATTAGCATTAACCTAGCATTAACAATAACATACTATTAACATTAACTTACGCACTAACCTAACATTAGCACTAACCTAGCATTAACATAAACCTAACATTAGCACTAACCTAGCATTAGCATTAACCTAATATTAGTATTAACCTAAGAATAACAGTGGCCTAGCATTAGCAGTAACCTAACATTAGCATTCAGCTAGCTATTGCATTAACCTAACATTACCTCTAACCTAGCATTAGCCTAATATTAGCGTTAACCTAAGAATAGCAGTAACCTAGCATTAGCACTAACCTAACATTAGCATTAACCTAGAATTAACAATAACAGCATATAGCATTAACACTAAACTAACATAAGCACTAACCTAGCATTAACATTAACCTAATATTAACATTACCCTAGCATTGACAATAACTAACCTAATATTAGCATTAACCTAGCAATAGCACTAACCTAGCATCAGCATTCATCTAACTATAGCATTAAAGTAAGAATAGCAGTAGCCGAGCATTAGCACTAACATAGCATTAGCATTCACCAAACTACAACATTAACCTAGCATTAGCCCAACAATAGCATTAACCTAGCAATAGCACTAACAGAGCATTAATACCAACAGCATTAACCTAGCAATAGCATTAACCTAGCTTTATCACTAACCTGGCATTAGCACTAACTTAGCATTAACCTAGCATTAGCTAAACTGCATTAGCCTAGCAATGACTTAATATTAGCAATAAGGTTGAAAAGGTGTAAATGTGTTGAACGTATTAGCTGAACATGTTAAAGGTTGAATGGTTTGTAATTTGTTTGCAAAGATTTTCAGCAGAAAAGTCAATGCAGTTTCATAAAAAACATTTTACAAAATCTGAAAGTACAAGCATAAATCTCAGGAACTTCTGGAACGTTTTGATCGTCAGGTCCCTCAGATCTGACTAATAGATAGTGGAGCCCAGAGCTCACAGTACACATGCTGCCTGTCCTGATAAAGCTCCTCCAAATCCAGAGAACTTTCATTCAACCAATACCAGAGCCATTCCTTACCCTCTGCACACACACACACACACACACAGGAGCGTACGTAGTGGCGGACAGTCGATAGCACTACCGCATGATAATCGATTGCCATTTGTAACAGCAGGGTGGGCAGAGGGCTCCGATCAGTGCAAATTATTGTCACGGCGCGCTGTCGTGCTGTGCAGACGCAAGATAGATGACAAAAGAGCTGCTGGAGCAGGACGGCAGTTAGTCATACCTGTATGTGTGTGTGTGTGTGTGTGTGTTAAACAGTATACAGTAAACCGCAGGGAATCCTGGATAACAAGCATTGTTCCATAAATATCCAACACATTGTTCTCATCAAACTGATCTTCATCACTTTTTATTTATTTCTTTTTTAATTTTTTCTAAATAAAATTACAGGTGAACGTTGCACACTGATGGGAAATTTCATGGGAAAAATAAATATATGTTGTTATTTTACATTCACTGCTATTGTAATTGAAATTTCAGTTTAATTGTTAAAAAAAAAAAAAAAAGATTCATAGGCAGTAATTCAAATTTTAAAACATGATCTTTAAATTTTTTGTATTTATTTTGAAGGTAAATAATGTTGACATATATACAGTCTATGTCCACATATTAGTGTTTTTCAATCACTTGATTCTCAAAGCTTTTAAAGTTTTTTTTAGTTTGCCCACATTTTTATATTGTTTAAATGTATTTTTTATATATTTTTTGTAACACTGATTAAGGTAATAAACACATACCGCTACAAAACATAACGTTACACTATGAAACATGACGTAACGCTACTAGACATAGTTTAACATTGAAAAAATTACATAACTTTACATTGTAAAATATAACATAAGACCGTGAAACATAATTTTTTTTTTAAGCTATACATAAAATTAAATAAGTAACGTATTACTGTAAAACACAATGTAATATGTAATAATACCAAATGTAGTTTATAATATATCAGCACAAAACATAAAGTTAAATAAAACATTATGAAACCCAATGTAATATGTCTGAATAAAAGAAACATAACATGACTACACAAAATAATAATAAAAATAATACAACACAAACAAAAATGAAGCCATATAGTATACAGTATATCAGTACAAAATAAAGTAACAATGTAAAACTGATAAAACACAAATGATTTAATGAAACATCATAAAATATGATGGAACATATGCTCAAGATTTATTAAAATACCGTGTAAATATATATATAATCAAGATATATACAGTATATTCAAGATATAGATAGGTATCTATGTAGATATGTATATTCAAGATACAAACATAACGTGACTATGCAAAAAAAAAGATAAATAATATAACAAACATAGTCATATAGTATATATAAGTACAAAACATAAAGTGACATAATGTAAAATTGAGAGAAACAAATAATTTAATGGAACAACATAAAATATGATGGGAAATACACTCAAGATTTATTAAAATATTGTGTATGTATATACAAGATATGTAGATTCTATGTATCTATGTAGATAGATATGTATATTCAAGATATATTAAAAATACTGTATATTCAAAACGGCAGAAGATGGAAGAATTGATATATGAAATTAAATTATATTCAAAATACCAAATGCAATATCAAAAATCATAACGTAAGAAATTAGGAAAAAGTGTGACATATATATATAATTTTTAAACACCTGTTGTCAGGATTCACAGCTTTTCCAGGATCCGGGAGCGTTAGGCCATAAAAGTGAGACATTATCAAAGAGGAGTGCATGAATGTGTGTGAGGACGGCTCTCAGGAATCATTGATCTCCAAACGGCGAATGGACGTCTCTCATTGATCGCAGATGCTCCGGGTCTTATTAAACAACACTGACCGTCCCCGAAGCAAACGTCAGGGACGGCTTACCTAACATCTGACTAGACTCCATTGATTTCCTCGCGGGCCGTGTTTGCGTATTCCTGGCGAAGCTGCATCCACGCAGTCGCTGTAATCTGTGATCGCCCGTCGCACGCTCGATACTGGATCTGCTGGGGAAGCCGGCTAATAGGAATAAACATTTCACCTTTGTCTAAACAATCGAGTCACACAGATTCCCCGAGGCGGCCAAGGGTCGATGGGTGACGCTCCGGGTGTGGGAACGCTGCTTTTAAATGGCTCTGCTGTGGAAAAGAGCGCTGGGGATCAATGGGAAGTCATTTTTATTGGGAGAGGTATAGCTCAGGTGCTTTGCTAATTGTTGAAGGCTTAAAGCAGAGCTTCAGAAATCCATGAGAGACTCGCTGCACTATTGGAAAGCAGGAGACAGCACACTTAAAATTATGCTTAAAGGTCCAGTATTATGCTATTTGTTCTAAGAACCCCAACAACATAGTATTTCTACTGTTTTCCGGAGTTTTATCTCTCAGAAAAGTCACTTTAATGACGCTTAAACAGGCTGTTTTGCATATTCATGAGTGGGCGTGACTATAGATGCAGACTTCATGCCCCAGCTGATCATCATAGTAATTGTCTTTTGCTATTCACACACTCTTGTTATTGCTTTCAGCCAAAAAAAAAAAAAAAATGCACATTACAGTAAAACACATGGGTATTTAAGCGTCTATTGTGATTGTGAGTCAGACAAATGCTGCTCCACGGTGTGTGTTTATCACAGCAGCAGCGGAGTCAATCAGCTGTTTCAGATGTCACCGGATCTGCTACGTCACTTTCTTGTCATCCTCACCTATCCTGACCACATGATTAGTCCATTTAAGACGTTAGCCCACTGTTTTGTCCAACCGCTGTGTCGTATTGGGTCACAAACACGGCTGCGTATTGCGTAACATTCGCTCACATTATTTTCAACATGGCGGGCGCTAAGAAGAAACGTAATCACTGGACACGTGAGGAAAACTTAAAATTTGCCAAAAGGAACATGCGCCCCGCAAACAAAACAACGCGTAATCACGCATCAAATCAATTCATGTACCCTTCGTTCTTTGGTTATTTCGTTTCAAATCCAAATTAAAAAACAGAAAATAACTGATAGTTTTTTTTTTTGTTTTGTTTTATTAATTTAAAACCACAAACAGGAAAACAAAATAACCAAAAACCAAACAAGCAGCGTTTTTCTGTTTTGAAATTAAATCTGGTTCCGTTTGTGTGATATTTGAATGTTTACGAGGAAACTAGGACGAGAGCTTCATGTTTTAATCTCACCACACAGAGGGGACACACAGGGGGGCGGACTTTTACTCTGCTGCGTTTGACAAAAAGTTTATCTTGTATCATGTTGTCCGCCTCACACCGATGGCAGAGGCATAATTTGTGTGTTGATGACGTTTCGTTACTGATGCTGGAAGTCTGAATTTGTGAATATCTGCCAACTTAATCGAACAGTGTTACGGTCTAAATAGTATCCAGATAAACTGGTGACTGGACGGAATTTTGCTCCCGGTCCGGACATAAAAAGAAGCAACGCATAAGTCACATTACTGGTGAATTGAAACTTTATTAATACATAAATAAATCAAAACCAAAAAATGGATGTTTAGTAAAACATGCACATGATATGTGGAACCAGAGGTGGTGTAATCAGTCTATTGGTGCTCCTCGTTTCTTGTGATCAACTTCCGTGTGTGTTAACGGCTGCCGTTAGCGGTGTTTATAACGTGCAAAATAAACGTTTTACTGCCCTCAAAAAAGCTGTAAATGTTTTTGCAAAAATGTGAAATTGTAGACGTTCCAACATCTATTGTTCCTCACACCAGCGTCACAGTTGATAGTCAGTCACCAGTTTATTTGGATACTATTTGGACCGTAACACCACGAAACAAAAACGTGGTCAGCTTTTTACGTCTTGTTTTCGTTTTTTTGTTTTCTGTACGGAAGCAAAAGAGCTTGAATTTGTAAAACAAGGCGTTTTCCGTTTTTTCATTTTGGTTTTGGAAACAAATATCAAATGAGAGCTTTTTTTTTTTGTTTTTTATGTTATTGTTACATAATGAAAAACGAATGAATGAATGATTCGCGGATTAGATCCATTAAAAAAATCGCATGTGGTCCCTCGGTAAAACTAATCCCGTGAAAATAGGGCTTTAGTTTTAAACAAAATTTAGTCATCAGGACAATTTCAGTTACTGTTTAGTTTTAGTCAATTGTGTTTCTCAAATGGGGGTATGTGTACCCCTAGGGGTACGTGATGGCACTACAGGGGAGAGAGAGTGGAAAATTAACAAATGCCTCCTGCATCCTCACTAATTACTGCCACTCTAGTGCTTACTGTAGATTTCCGCATTCCGTAAATGCTGTCAATGAAGTTTACGGCATGTTGTGAAAAAAGTGGGTCATCTCAGTCAAATGACATTTAGCGTCTTGGACGGCAGGTTTTACGCCTCTGTGGGAGCCCGTTTCTGTACCTGGACTCATCCATCGTCAGAGGAAAAGGTCAAACAAATGTTTTACAGCGCATAACATCACAGAGCAGCTCAGCGTCGCACGTTCACCCTCACAGTGCTGCTGTCATGACATCGTAAAATGAAAAAAAGAGAAGTGCTTTCTTGTTATTTTGTTGTAGTTTTTTGTATGTTTTTCTATTATATGTTATCCTTTTGTTTTTTTCTGTAAATAAGGGATGGGCAACTGTTGTCACAGCGGGGCTACAAAAATATGATGGTCTGATATGAGGGCCACATTATCAACATTTAGCATTAACAAAGGAAAAAAGAAAAGGGTTTTTTGTCATTTTTTTCCTGAATTGTTAGTCATTTTGTGTATTTATCTTTAATTTTGTGTGTTTTGCGAGTCACTATATGTGTTTTTCTTATTTCTTGTGTGTATATATATATATAATTTGCATTTTGTTTATTTATTTTTTCAGTATTTTTGTCGTTTTGGGTATTTTTGTAATTATTGTTGTTCTGTGAATTTACCTGCTTGTTTTGTGTGTCTAATGTCCTTTTGTGTGTATAATGAGTCTTTTTTGGGTTTTTGTTGTTGTTGCTTTGTGAATTGTTGTTGACGTCCTGTGCAATTTGCTGTTGTTTTGTGTGTTTTTGGAGCTATTTTGTGTATTATGTTGGGTTTCATATTACTTCCAACTTCTTGAAATAGAATTTCTGGTGGATTTGTCTTGGGGGGCCGCACAGAATTAGACTCAGGTGCACCAGTTTGCTCTGTCTGCTGTAAATGTTTTATGTTTTTTGGTGGCATTTTGTGTATATTCATTGTCGTGTCTATTTTCATTGACATTGTGTGTATTTTGTGATCCTTTTGTGCGTTTTTCTGTAATTATTTTTGGAGTAAGTTTTTGTTATCTTCATGCGATTTCACATATTTATGAGGACGAATTTGTGCTTTTTCTGCACCTTGTTATCTGCTAAATATATATCTAAATAATTTTTTTTAATCTGCTAAATATTTAAGATACTTTCCCATGTTTCCTCATCAAACTAATCCATCCTCAGTAGAAAATTTATTCCCAGCGTCCGTTTCCGTCTTGTTTTTCAAAACGCTCCGCTCATGCAGATGTGACGGTCGGACGCGTCCTCGGGCCGACCAAAGGTCGAGCCAAAGGCCGTGTTTGACGTGCGTCACATGATTCCACCCGAGGGGAAGAGCGGGCGTACGAGTGACAAATAAGTTTTAATTACAAATGCATCGCCAATTATCAGATGAATATTCATCAGCGAGTCTTTATCACGCTGCTGCTCCATGGCCGCTGACCAGAAAGTCCACGCAAAGCTCCACAGGCTAGGAGAAGAAACATCGCTCATTAAGCGCCGTTGATTCTTATTTAATGAAACGTGTAAGTCATGAATCACAACATATCAAAAATTTACATATGTGGCACTTCATACACAGTTTTTCCAATGAGGATGATTAAAGGGGATGAAAGGGGCTCGTGAGTCAGTTTTCAAAGGCAAGAAAAAGTTTTACAATTATTGTGCTTTTATTTTGAAGTAGATTGTTCAGTCTATTCTTACGTCCAACAGTAGGTGGCAGAGTATTAATAACTACAGCTGTTTTTATCTGCATAAGCATAAGGTTAAAAACAAATCGCATTTTAATTTTTTTTTTTTATCAAAAAATGCTGCTTTTTAACTGACTTTTCTTCTTCCTCTTCACGTTTTTTGTAATTGAAAACACAAATTTACTTTAGTTTTTAAATGAAATTGTATTGTTCGTCAAGACATTTGATGTAGTGATTTTCGTATTTTTTAATTAAAGCATATTTTACAAATTTTGGAAAAAAAAAACTTTTTGATCTCACAAGGTCAACTGTTCAATTTTACACCCTTTTTTGAGCATTTTGAGGATTTATTATTTTCTATAACTTTGCCTAAACTGGTCAATTATGGATTATTTCCATCACATTTTAAAGGTTTCTTGTGCAGAGTACATTACACAGAGAATCAGTATGTTTAAGTTTTTGAAACAAAAACAAAAAAATCCTAAAAGATAAATAAACGGTTCTTTTCCTGCGAGAATCTCATCATTGCACTTTTGCAGCAGAAGAGTCTCATGTGTGGAGATACCACCAGGGGGCGCAAGCACCAATGATATTGGCCACTACTGCTGTTTTAGATCGTATCTGTAACGAAGCTCTATCAAATAATATATAGAATAGTAGGGGTTTAATCAGGTTATTTTCTTTATCTTCTAGAGCAGCAGGAGATCATTAAACAGTTGCGTTCATGAGACACGTTTGCCAATATTTGGCTCGAAAGAGTCAGTTTGGCTGTTGTGACACAGTCTGTAACCAGACTAAATGGTGATTCCGGCCGCACAAAGCGGACAAACTTCAGCCACGTTGTGCTGGAATCTTTAGTCAGATTGGTTAAAACTGCGGAAATTTGCAGTGATTGAACAGAATAGCAAGGCCGTGCAGACTTCGCGGTTATTGGCTGAATTTGCATTAATAGTCGTGATCGCAACATTGCAAATTCCTGGAGGGTCTGATAAATAGAAGCTTTTTCGCACATTCTTGATGCATTTTTATCGAATCATTTAAATATGTAATGAATGAGCTAAAAACATTTGTGTTCTGTTAAGGTCCGAGCCGACACCTCGCCTGGTCATTCTGGGCTCTAAACCCAAACTTTTCTTAATTAGACTTGAATGTTTTTTCAATCTTAGAAGGATTATAACAGAAGTGTACGTTAACGGAGTCACTGTTTGACAGTAAAGGAGAATGTAGCTATGAATTCTGAGGAGTGTTATAGAAGGAGAACGCAGTTACACATTGGAATTAAATCAACAGATTTACTTTTATCCAACTGTATTTTTTAATTTTAAGCCTGTGTGAGAAAGATTATCAACCAAGATTATTTCCAGAAAAGATCAAATATTGCCATTTTACCCACTCGACTTGCTTCAAACTCCAACTTAGTCACCAATCGTCCTAATACTTACCACTACTTACAAATGTCTGTCTTTTTTAGAGCTTTTAACTTATGGAACAATTTGCCAAAGACATGCCAACTTTATACATATTTAAAAAAAACCTTTAAAATCATGTTTTTTTTATTTTTTTATTTATTTGTTGGTGTAATTAAAATGTGTCTGGATATGCCTTTCTGTATATTTTTACCTGTCTTTAAATTTTCTGTCCTTATATGTATATAATCTTTTATGGACCCCAGGAAGATTAGCAACAGTGGAAGCTAATGGGAACCCAATGAACAAATTATCTATCTATCTATTGACGAGACCTAATCATATTTATAGATATCAATCAATCAAAAAATCTCACAAACAAATCCCTCATCATAAAAAAGCAAAAGGTGAAGCAGTCTAAATAATTTAATTGAATAATTTTTAGATTTTTGGAGTTTATTTAGTCCAAACAAGCTGCTAAAATGTGAGTTTTGAGATAATCTATCATAAATGTTCATATAAAATGAGTAACTCCAGTTTGTAAATCCCTGAATGGCAACACAGTTTTCTTTAACTGGCACAAACATCTAAAATATACCAAATGTTTGAAAAATGATAGCATTCCCTGTTCGTTATGAAAGGAAGTCTGTTAAAAAACAAACAACAAAAAACCTTATAGAAATCTCTGGCCTGGAGCAGGAAGATCTGCCGCAGACTTCCAAACAGCACCTGTGCCTGGAAACGGGCAGATGACGCCATATTGGATCTTTGCACTTGACTTGCCTCGATGCGGTGAAGGTAGCGCGAGGACAAACGGTTAAACACACGGAATTATCTCCAACCGAGCGCGCTGCAAACAGCTGCGCTGGCCCACGAGCTTATGGCGCAGTCATCATACTACAATTAGGAAAGAAAACGTGTCGGAGGATGTAATCAGACGAGTCAGGATTCTCTAAGGCTGCTTGGAAAAAAAAAGACATTCCGGAACTTCTTTCTCATCACACGTAGGAGTTCAGTGCTCATCTTTCTTCTTCATTGATTATTTTTAGATAGATCAAAAGCTTTTACCACAACATTTTTTAGTCGCTCAGGTCTTTAATGATCTTTCTAAGAAGTGCATCATTTGTAGATAAAGAAAAGAAATTCTTTTTTAACAGGGACATTTTTTGTTTTGTCTTACTGACAAAAACACCCTGAAGGCATGATGGTGCCACCCCCGTGCTTCACTATGGCTCAGAAGGTTTAGGATTCCAGGCCTGGGTGTTGTTTGAGCAGAAATATTTCCATCAAAGCTCCGTAAAGATAGGAAACCTAAGCTATTAAGTTGTTTTAGAATGTCTGCTAACGTTTTCTCCAATGGTCACATCAACAATTGTGCTCAAGAATAACGGACAACCGCTGAACTTTTAGTCATTTTTTACCTCTCAGGGTTTGTCCAAGAATATTTAGAATTCCATTGTTTTGTTTTTCTTTCTTTTTTTGATATAATCTAACTGACAAAACAACCTAAAGGCATGATGGTGCCATCACTGTGCCTCACTGTGGCTCAGAAAAATCAAGATTATAGGCTTGGGGGGTTGTTTGAGTAAGTGGTTTCCAGTAGAATCATGTTTCAACAGAAATATTTCCAGCAAAGTCTCGAAAAGATAGGAAACCGAAGGTAATGAGCTGTTTAGGAATGTCTGCGAATGTTTTCTCAAATGGTCACATCAACAACTTACCGTTGAACTTTTAGTCATTTTTTTACCTCTCAGGGTTTGTCCAAGAATATTTAGAATTCCATTTTTTTTTTGTTTTTTGATAGAATCTAACTGACAAAAAAACACCCTGAAAGCATGATGGTGCCACCACCATGCTTCACTGTGGCTCAGCAGGTTCAAGATTCCAGGCCTAGTTGTTGTTTGAGGAAGTGGTTTCCAATCATGTTTGAACAGAAATATTTCCATCAAAGCTTCATAAAGACAGGAAACTTAGGCTCTTAAGCTGTATAGAAATGTCTTCCAACGTTTTCTCAAATAATCACATCAACAACTTACCGTTGAACTTTTAGTCATTTTTTTTTACCTCTCAGGGTTTGTCCAAGAATATTTGAGAACACAAACAAACCAAATACGTTCAACCTGGGTGTCCATTCAGGTATGATCAAGAGAATTCAGAAAACTCATTAAAGCGTTAAAATGAAACTAAAGCTGTTTTCACTCAATTTTTGAGTTTCCTAAAACATTTCCTCCACCCAACGTTTGCCCGTCCGAAGCCAAAGGGCACATCAACAACTTACCTCAATGATAGCTGACAACCATGAAACTTGGAGTCATTTTTTCCTCTCAGGTTTTCTCCAAGAATAATTCCAGTTGTTGCTTTGAATGGTTTCACATTTGGAGGGAAGGAAAGGACACAAACGGGCCGTTCAATCCAAACCACACTCCCGTGGCATCGAGCGTTCTCCACCTGACTGATCCAAACCACGTTTGGAGCGAAGGTGAACAGGCAGACTTTGGCTCTCCATAAATCATCCTGATTCTCATCCGTGTATCGCTCCGTCTGGCTCTCCGCTACACGCTGTAATTACACACCGAGCTGCAGCAGAACGCACAATAAAGCTTGTCATATAAAACACGGTGTAAAATAACTGGATCAACGCTGGCTTTTATGGTTTCCAGTAAAATGACACTCAAACGGGTAAAGAGGAGTAAAAACACTCCATAAGGACATGGTTTCCTGTCTTTAGCTTTGATACATCCTTTTCTTCCTTGCACTGTGTATTTTTGATATGTTTTATGAGGGCTTTTTTCATCACTGCACGGAAGTATCAGATATCTGAAGGTTTACAATACAGTACTGGGATGGTTTGACTAATGATGATTATCATCGGGTATGGGATGGAATTCAATATTTTCATTGGAATGATAACATAGCCCTGCCCCTTCACCCATTGACCCTCCTCAGCCAGTTTCAGTAAGCTAACCAAACAACTGGCGGCCCGGGGTCCACATGTGGCCATCAGTCTCATTTTTTGCGGCCACCAAAGCAAATCCCCAAATATTGTAATTCAATATGTTGGAAGAAATTTAAAGACCAACAAAAATATACTAAATAAGAAAAACAACAAAATTGACACCAAAAACACACACACACACTAAGAGAAAAAATTCTTACTATTAACAGCAACACACAAAAACGACAACAAAAACACACAAAATAAAGAAAAATGTACTGAATAATAAAAACAACAGAGAAAAACAACAACAAAATGACAACATGAAGTTAGAATTGATCTTGATTCGAACATGAACTAAAAATACAGTATTGATCCCACACCAGGAAGATGACCGTAAATGATAAAAACTATGGAAATACATCTATTCAGGAGGCACAAGATCTATATGAACAGTAGCGCACATTTCTAGTATAGATCTATAAAAACAGTAAACACACATGTCCTAGTATAGATCTATTTGAACAGTAGCGCACATGTCTAGTATAGATCTATATGAACAGTAGCGCACATGTCTAGTATAGATCTATTTGAACAGTTGCACACGTCTCGTATAGATCTATATGAACAGTAGCACACATATCTAGTATAGATCTATTTGAATAGTAATGCACATATCGGATATAGAGCTATATGAACAGTAGCACATATCTAATATAGATCTATATGAACAGTAGCGCACATCTAGTATAGAGCTATATGAACAGTAGCACATATCTAATATACAGTAGATCTATATGAACAGTTGTGCACATATCTAGTATACATTTATATGAACAGTCGCGCATATCTAGTTTAGATCTATATGAACAGTAGCGCACATCTAGTATAGAGCTATATGAACAGTAGCACATATCTAATATACAGTAGATCTATATGAACAGTTGTGCACATATCTAGTATACATTTATATGAACAGTCGCGCATATCTAGTTTAGATCTATATGAACAGTAGCGCACATCTAGTATAGAGCTATATGAACAGTAGCACATATCTAATATACAGTAGATCTATATGAACAGTTGTGCACATGTCTAGTATAGATCTATATGAACAGTAGTGCACATATCTAGTATACATTTATATGAACAGTCGCGCATATCTAGTTTAGATCTATATGAACAGTAGCATATATCTAGTTTAGATCTATATGAACAGTGGAACATATCTAGTATAGATCTATACAAAGGCACTAAATACTGTTTCATTCAAGTTATTTACAAGTTATTAATTCCTATAGTTGTTTTTTCATAGAATACAGAGTAAAATGTAGTAGTCAGACAAAGGGAGTACATGCATTCAACGGTAAGAGAAAAGGGGGATTTGAGCCCAAAAAGTTTGAGAACCACTGCAATAGTAGTTCATGGTATGGGTTGGTGTCACTTTAAGAATCAGGGAGTTAGAAATAATTGTTTTCTAGCAAAATAAGGTCAAAGTGAAGTTGGTTTGACCCCAAGTGTTGCTGCCTACAAGTTTCAGACAGCAGGAGGCGGAGTTACAGTCACATCACAACGGGGGCTTGTGGGTAAACATTACACTTAAACCTGGCAGTGAGCTTCCTGCTCGGGAGACACACAAGCTAATGCTAAAGTCCTCTGGTGACACGGCTCTTAATGGAGGAGAGGAGCGCCCGTGGAGAGCCGGGTCAGTGGGATCAATCGGCATCGTGGGAAGCTTTTAGAGACCTCCATTCTGTTGGGGATTTAAAAATAGAGCTCCGATAGCGGGGAGCGCTCGGTTGGATGTACAGGGACGGTTATCCGTCAAACTGTGGCGTTCAATCAACTCCTGGTGGAACTTTGTTAAAGTGTACACACTGTACTGGTTTAACAGGACAGAGAGAGCTGAGCCAGGGGCGTCAGACTGGGGGGGGGGTAATGGGTTTGCAGTGGATATGGAGTCTTTAGGTTATTGTGAAGAAAAAATAAAGCTTATATAATAATGAAAGAATACTAGTTTAGTGTCTGGGCAAGAAAAAAAAAGTGTACATAACTTACAGTCGTGGCCCAACAAGATGGTTTGTACCAAGGGCCCAAAATGTGGTGCTCCGCCCCTGGGCAACATTTCATACAACTAGCCTTAAAAATGACCCGACTATTGAGAGGCAAAATGTCACTTTTGGTCACAAATACGCTCCGAGGGTTAAAATGTCATGCTGGACTTTTTAATGAAAATACAACAGAAAAGGGAAATTTAAGTCCAAGTCTCCGCTGCAACAATGACGGCATCGTATATTTTTGTATTGCTGTAGTTGTTTTGTTTTTTTTATATGTTTTGTTATTTTGTGTGTTATGAAACATATTTTGCATGTTATTTTGTGATTGTTTTGTATATTTTACTGTTATTGTTGTATATTTTTTTAGCCATCCTGTCTTTTTTTAAAATCAATTTTAGTATTTCTAGTGGTGTTTTGTGTGTTATGAGTCATTTCTGTGTTCCTTTTATAACTTGCTGTTATTTTTTGTGTTTTTCTGTTGTTATTTTCTGTATTTTGGAAATAGCAGTATTTTTTTGTTATTTTGTGTTATGAATTTGTATTTCTTTTGTTATTTTGTGTTATGAATTTGTGTTTCTGTTGTGTGTTTTGAGTAATTTTTGTGTATTTCTTGTATATTTCTCTGTTATTGTTGTATATTAATTTAGCTATCCTGTCTTTTTTAAGTAAATTTTAGTATTTCTGGTGGTGTTTTGTGTGTTATGAGTCATTTCTGTGTTTGCTTTGTAGATTTTACTGTATTTTTTTTAATAATGTTGAGAATTTTTCTTGGTGTTTTGTGTGTTACGAGTCATTTTTGTGGTCCTTTTTATAATTTACTGTTATTTTTGTGTATTTCTGTTGTTATTTTATGTGTTTTGGGAATAGTTGTATTTTTTTGTTATTTTAAGTTATGAATTTGTATTTTTTTAGAATTTTGTGTGTTTTGAAACAATTTAGTATTTATGTTGTATTGAGTGCTTTGAGTCATTTTTGTGTATTTTTTAATGTTATACTTGTGTGTTAATTTAGTTATCCTGATTCTTTTTGAAGTAAATGTTAGTGTTTTTGTTGTCGTTATAAGGCACTTCAGTATTTGTGTTCTGTGTTTTTCTTGTTTCTGTGTACATGTACCGCGTCATGTTTTCTCGAAGGGAAGTGGTCATGTGACAAGGTACATCACGTTCTGTGTTGTGTATTTGTGGAAAAATTATTTCCATGGTGCTTTCGTGACAAATTTCAATATAAAAATGTCTGAAATACCTCCTCATGAAAGCGTAAAACCTTTTAGCAATACTTTTTTTAAATTCAGGCATTTCCATTACCAGTTGTTATTGCGCAATTTAGATGTTGTGCATTTCCAAGGGTAATGGAAACAGCCTTGCGACAGCGCCGTTTATTCTCCAGAGAATCATTATTATGTCGTAAATGCTTTGAAAAGTCTCCAGAATTGTGCTTTGAACGTGTTACCATTGAACGTTGTTATGGGGAGGAGCCTCGCAACTCCCGTGAAATCTCATCCCGCAAAACTTTGCCGCGAGAAGATGGACGTTTCAAACCTTCTTATAACACACTGTCTTCCTTTGTTGTTCCACGCCTAATGCTAAGAAATGTCCTGGTCTTCTCTTCTGTGTACATGTACCGTGTCGCGTTTTCTTGGAAAGAAGTGACGTGTATTTGCGGAAAAAGTGAAATTCCTCCTCATGAAACTTTTTTTTTTCGAAATTCAGGCGTTTCCATGAGCAGTTTTTATTGCGCTTTTTAGATTTTGAGCATTTCCAAGGGTAATGGAAACACAGCCTAGCGACAGTGCCGTTTATTCTCCAGAGAATCATCATTATTATGTTGTAAATGTTTTGTAAAGTCTCCAGAAAGCTGTTTGAGTTAGATTTTTTTTTAATATCCACATGTTTTCAGAGCACCTGATGATGTTTCTTTCCCCCCTCTGTGGGTTCGTCTCTGTCAGGCTGCCGAGCTTCTCTTGTTCAGGTTTTGGCCTTTCATGTTTCAAAGCCTGGGTTGGCGCTCCCTCAACAGAGCCAGGCTAAATTGAGATATTTGTTTCCTCTCAGGTAGCGCTGGCACGAGCTCTCCGCCGCTGCCTCGGCTCGGAGAGACAATTAGTCGACACCTGCTCGGAGCAGATTGCTCTGGCAGGTCTCTGATGCTCCTGTCGCCTTCGACACACCGCCATCTGGCTCGGCGCAGGTCGGCGCGTTGTGCGGCAAACCCGTCAGCCAGGAGCGCCTCGGCGAGGAAGAAAATAGACAGGAAGGAGAGACTCTGGAGTCTGAAAATGTCGTCTTTGTTTCGGGGTGAAGGTTTAATCAGCGGCAGGCGTTTCTCTTTCTATTTCTATTTATTTACTCCCAGCAACAGGAAGCTTTGTCCTGACACCAGCACAATCCACAACGCCGCCAGTGCCAACTTTGAACAAACGCACGCACGTATTGGTGGAGAAGGCAAGCTAATAGCTAACCATCCATCGCTAGGCAGCTTATTTATCATAGCATTACAACGTAGTAATATCTATTATAGATGCACAATTGTTATCATTCTAATGACAAATGCAGAGATTAGCAACTTTTATCAAAGTATTTGTATCTGATCTGAGAGTCACATGATCAACATTCATGTCAGATAGTTAGAATATTGACCAATCAGAGCATTAACACAGGATTTTGTAATATGGGTCTTTTTGTGTATTATTGTGTTCCTTACTGTTATTTATTTATTCATTTGTATTTTTTTGTTATATTGTGTGTTTTTTAAAAAAAATTGTATTTTTGTTGTATTGTGTGTTTTGCTTCATTTTTTGTGTATTTTTGTGTTCCTTTTTATATTTTACTGTTATTTATTTATTAATTCATTTATTTGTATTTCTATAGTTGTTTTGTGTGCTTTTAAACATTTTTGTATTTTTGTTGTTTTGAGTCATTTTTGTGTTCATATTATTATTATATATTATTATCATATTATTTATTCATTCATTTATTTGTATTTCTGTAGTTACATTGTGCTTTTGGAGTTTTTTTTTCTTTTTCCTTCTTATAATTTTCTGTTATTCATTCATTCATGTATTTGTATTTCTATAGTTATTTTGTGTGTTTTTGGAATAGTTTTTTATTTTTGTTATTTTGTGTGTTTTTAAACTTATTTGTATTTTTGTCGTTTCGAGTCGATTTTGTGTTCTTTTCATATATTACTGTTATTTATGTATTCATTCATTTATTTGTATTTCTGTAGTTATTTTGTGTTTAGAAACATTTTGTTGTTTTGAGTCATTTTCGTATATTTTTTTGTTCTTTTATATATTTTACTGTTAATTATTTATTAATTTATTTATATGTATTTCAATAGTTATATTGTGTGTTTTTGGAATGTTTTTTGTTATTTTGTGTGTTTTTAAACATTTTTGTGTATTTGTGTTCCTTTTCATATTTTACTGTTATTTATTTATTCATTCATTTATTTGTATTTCTGTGGTTATTTTGTGTGTGTTTTTTTTGTATTGTAATTTTTTTTGTTATAATGTGTGTGTATTTATTTAGCTATTCTGTTTTTGTGTGTTCCATTTTATAATTTACTGTTATTTTTGTGTATTTCTGTAGTTATTTTGTGTGTTTTGAAACATTTTCATATTTTATTTGTATTTGTGCGTTTGAAGCCATTTGTGGGTATTTTGTGTTTGTTTTGTATATTTAAATATTATACTTGTGTATTTATTTAGCTATCCGGATTCTTTTTTAAGTAAATGTTAGTATTTCTGTTGTCGTTTCTACATTTTTACTGTATTTTTTGTCAGTATCCTGTGTATTTCTGTATAAATGTTTGGTATTTTTGTTGTCAGTTTTGTGTGTTATGAGTCATTTTCTGAGTATTGTTTTACATATTTGACTGTTATTGTGTATTTTTTATGCTGTGTTTTTGGAGTCATTTTTGGATTTTGGTTGTCGTTTTGTGTGTTATGAGCCATTTTGGGGTATTTTGTGCTTGTTTTGTATATTTCACTGTTATTTTTGTAGTTTTGTGGAATTTGTCTTGTTGTTTTGTGTATTTTTATGTCATTTTGCGTGTCTTTTTAGAGTCATTTTTGTGGTTTTTTTTTTATAATTTACTGTCCTTTGTGTATTTCTGTTATTTTGTGAGTTTTGGGAATAGTTGTATTTTTTTTGTCATTTTGTGTTTTGAATTGTACATTTTTTTTTCTTATTTAGTGTGTTTTGAAACATTTTTGTATTTTATTTGTATTTATGTGTTGTCAGCCATTTTTGTGTATTTTTTGGTATTTTTTTTACTTTGGAGGTGGCAGAAAATTGCCAGTTATGAAAGTGTTGAAATACGATGTTTTTAATCAAATTCTGACTAAAGAAGAAATCCACCAGCTGATATACCCCATAGGGAGTTAATTCATTGGTCAGAAGAGGTGGGCGTCACCTAAACGCCTCGTCGGATCTGTGCGCACTTACACAAACCCAAAGTGACCGTCAGATCAGTGGGAATTACGGGCGTGACACATTCACATGGTCCCATGATCCTAATGTGCTTAATATTCATGTTTGAGACGAGGCCGGCTGATTTATCGGATCATCTCACTCGTGTGCACTCGGCTTCCCTTTCCAAAAGGATTCAGGTTGCATGTAAGGAGGAGATGGCTGCAGGCAGGACAACACACGCACACACACACACACGCACAAGTGCAACAAATGCAGAGTGATTGAAGGAAGGAGACAACACATGCAACAAGAAAAAAAACACTTGTGCATGTTTCTCCATAAATCAGAAATTCTCACACATTAGTAAGAAATACATGAAGCACATACTACTGAATCTTTCCTTTTATTATCAAGTAGGTGGATTTAGAAATCATTAAAATCATAAAGTGTGAGTTCAGAAAATGGCCTTCTTATATTGTGTCCGATGCTGAAATGTGAGAAAAACTAAACAGCTTAACAGAGCAGAAACAACAATGTGATTGTAACTCATTTAGAATAATATCTGAGCATTAATACAGGAAACAACAAACGCTTTGTGTGTTTTCCTTTCATTTTAGTACGTTCTTGTTTTGTTTGTTTTTAAGAGTTATTTTTGGTGTTTTATTCTCCATTTCATTTGTATTTAAAGTCATTTTGTGTATTTTTCTTGTCATTTTGTGTGTTCTTACATTCATTTTGTGTATGTGTTTTTAGAGTCATTATGTCATTTTGTGTATTTGGAATGTAGTTTTCTGTGTTATCAAAGTCATTGTTTTTTTACATTTTTTTTAATGGTTATTCTGTGTTTTTGTCATGTGTCTTTTCTTGCAGTCAACCTTTGTGTTTTTGTTTCAATTTCGTGTGTATTGCGACCCATTCTGTGTCTTTTCTTGTCATTTAATGTATATTTTTTTTTTGCTGTCTTTTTCTGCGTTTACCTCGGGTGCCGCACAAGATTGAGGGCCACCAGTTGTCAATATTTGCAGTAGAGAATGTATTTCTGGCAAAACATGTAAAGTCGCTGCAGAAACACAAAGGACAGTGAAGGGAGCCCTGAGGAACACCGTTTCATTTACCGTCTTTCATTTCCAAACAGTATCTACAGTTTGTTAGGTGTTAAAAGCCAGTTTTCCCCATTTCATTTGTATTTAGAGTCATTTTGTGTGTTTTTATTGCAGTTTTGTGGGGTTTTGGAGTCATTTTTATGTTTTTATTTCAATAGACTGATGGTGATGTTGCCAGTAAGCAGCACTTTCACTTTGAGATAACGCTTAACATCTTTGGGGTTTATTTATTTATTTATTTCAAACATTAAAATTAATTAGGCTTTATATACCAAACTTTTCCAAAACAGTTGAAATATTCCATGATTGTTCAAGACTGGTAAATAGTTTTTTTCAAATTCCGTAATTTCACCAGGAATTTTATGACCGTGAGGACCCTTTCTTATCAAATAAATTGTCTTGCTCTAGTCCGGGCGGCCATTTTGGATTATGTCGTCACCAGCGCGTCTTCGCGATTGGCCGAGCAGGCGCGGAACGATCGGAATTAACTTAAAGCGGAATTACACATGTATAAGACAGAGGAATTATTTAATTCGGAATGAAAATCAAAATAAACCAGCCTCATAATTTGGATTTAAGTTTAATTCGGAACTTCATTTGCATTTGGAATTAAGTGTTTACAAGGTCAGTTTAAAGAGGATTTAACTTTTATTCTGAATTAAAGAGGAATTGCTTTCAGATGAGACTAAAGTTATGCTGTTTGGATGTTATAAAACAGATGTAAAGATTGAAAGAGTTTATGAAACAAAATTTCACAAGCTCTGCTGGAAACCACACATAAAATGTTTGAGTACAAAGATCTCAAGAAGCATTGGAATAGTGACCAAAACCAGATACTGAAAAAAGAAACGCTACATTTAATGTTATACTGTACATTAATTCTACCATATCTGTCTTATTGTGTTGAAATCTGGAGAAACACATACAAAAACAACCTAAAAAAGTGATTTTATTATGCAAAAAGGAATAATAAGGATCATAAACCATGCAGCATCATACTAACCCGCTTTTTCTAAAGTCTAAAGAAATTAAGTGTATGAATTTGAAGTTTAAAACATCTCAAATTATGCATAAAACTAAATACAGAACACAGACAAAAAATGTATTACGATTTTTTTTCAAGTTTAGAAAGAGAACATTCCGGACTACTTTGAAAAGCATGTAAATCTCAGATCATGGGGTCTCGCTTTGGAACAGTGTAATATCAAACTTAAAAGTTGTAACAATGTAAAGAAATGTATTTTTTTTATATATAAGCAAAACTTATTCAATCAGTACAAGGACTAGAATCTGATGGGTAGGTGGACATGTGGGTGTTGATGTTATGCAAGTATAGGTAGGCCTATGAATGCTTGTTTTTGTTCATATTGTTGTGTATTTATATATATGTATATATAATGCATTTGCTCAAATGTCAGTTATTTATGTTCTTAGTGAAATAGCTGGGAAGCTTTAAAGGTCCAGTATTATGCTATTTTTCATCCATCTTAATTTGTTCTAAGAACCCCAACATAGTATGAGTTTTTTTTCTGGAGTTTTAGCCTCTGACAAGTCACTTTAATGACGCTTCTAAAAACAGGCTATTTTGGGGCCTTCATTCATATTCATGAGCGGGCGTGTCTGAAGACGCGGACTTCATGCCACAGCTGATCACTATAGCTATTGTGTTTTGCTATCCACACACTCTTGTTATTGTTTTCAGCCAAAGACCTGCACATTACAGTAAAACACATGGATATTTAAGTGGCTATTGTGATTGTGAGTCCGTCTCTTCGCTGCTTCAGGGTGTGTGTTTATCACATCAGCAGCAACGGAGTCAGCTCAGCTGTTTCAAACACTCACCTGGAGTGTCAAGCTGCTGAGTGACTTTCTTCTCCTCCTCATCTCTACTAACCACAGGAATAGTGCATTTAAGGTGATAATCATTTGTTTTGTCACATTGGGTCACAAACACATCAGATTATGACAAAGGCGATATGAGGTGATATAACGGACACTAAAAGTGGAACTGCTCCCTGGATGCTACACCGTGGCTGCCCACTGCTCAGAATGAGAATCAGAAGTACTTTATTTATCCCAGGGGGAAATTACTTATCTTACAGCCACTCAGAAAAATATTATTATACCCCATTTAAATGTGGCCATTTATATACAGTAAATGCATATGATGATGTTGTAGCAAAAGGTATAAAAAGAACACCTGCATTAGCCTGGTTGGACTGAATGCGTACAGAAAGAAGACGTGCTGTTTCCCATGAGAAGAAGGAGATAATGCAGAGTTTAATGTACAGTTTAATCCCAGGATGGAGGAGGCCGAGGAAAGGTCGGAGCTTTCAGCTTCCCACCGACTCCGAGGAGTTTATTTACGTATCGGTGCAACACACCAGAGGATTCAGCCGTGGTTCCACGCTCATGCTGAGAGTACGAGTGCGGCTTCGCCCGCCCCTCCGAGCGCCGCTAACAGGAAATGAAAGTCGACACTGACCACCCGGCTGCTGCCCACCCCCACCCCCCCCAGGAACCGCCTGCATGAATAAAACATGCCGCCCCTGCTACCTGGAACCCTGTGTGTGTGTGTGTGTGCGTGTGCGTGTGCGTGTGCGTGTGCGTGTGCGTGTGCGTGTGCGTGTGTGTGTGTGTGTGTGTGTGTGTGTGTGTGTGTGGGGCAAAGGCCAAACTCTGACACACACACACTAACTGCTACAGCCTGACCCAACGACACACGTATAATATATTTAGACACACAACGGTGAGAGGGTGTGTGTGTGTATGCGTGTGTACATTTGTGTGTGTGTGTGTGTTTGTGTGTGTATACCTCGGAGGCGAATCTACTGGCAAAAAGGTGAACAGCTGTTCACTAAGTACGAACATCAGGAGGAGTGCGTTTGTGTGTGTTTACATCCACTCCAACTGTATTATATATATATATATATATATATATATATATATATTTTTTTTTTTTTTTTTTTTTTTTTAATGAAATTGCACAAGAATGAGCAGTTCTTTAGATAATTTTTTTGATCAAATTAAAAAAAAAATTATATAGTATGTATTTGATGAATTAGTATGCTGAAATTGTCACACAAAGACCAACAAAATAGTAGGATGAAAATTTTATAAAACAAAGTCAAATTATAATAAAATATAATACAAAATAACAACAAAAAAAATCAATAAAGAAAATAAAGTAAAATAAAATACAACAAAAATAAAATGCATTTGCGCTTCCTTGGCTTGAATAAATGTGCTAAAAAATAGTTTAAGTATAAAAACTCCCACAAACACTGGGACGTAGCGGAATTGTCCTAAATATTCTTAGTGCTGGGGAAAATATGGAGGAGAAGTTAGTCGTGAAAAAACGTACGTGCATGTATACAAATTCCCAACTTGTAATGGACAGTGAACGCACCCCAGCCTGATAGAGATAAAGTGAGACTTAGGACGCGTCATTTCCACTAGGGATGCACTCAATTTTTTTTATAACTAACATTATACACCATGAATGTTCCAATAAAAATCCTTATTTTATTGTAAAACATTGAACAATACCTGTGAAACAATACAAACTCTTTGCTTTAATTGCACATGAGGCAGTTCTCAAATATAAATCATTTTTCAAAAATAAAGTGCACAGCAGTATTTTGGTTTTACAAATAAAGAAAATCACAGCATTTGGGGGAGATAAAAAATAATAATCTATAGGACAAACTAATAAAGTGTCCTGAGTTTTTAAGTTTCCTTACTCTTTGCTCCGCTAGCTTTAGCATTAGCTTGATTTCTAGCTTCAAATGCTGCATACTCAGCGGCGCTGTAGTTTCTTAAATGGTGAATAAGCTAACAAACTTATTTGCAGCTCCACCAAGACTCATTTCTGCGTTACAGGAATCACAAAATGCGATCCTTTACTCTCTTTTGTGTGTAATACTGCCAAAATGCGGACATGCTAAGCTAACCGTGCCTCCGTGACTGCTGTTATATTGTGTAGCAGAGGCCTGCGCCACCTGGTGGGCGGGGCCTGTCAGTCATCTCACAGCAGAAGTTGACAGTAGCTGCGCTTCCATTATCCTTGGAAACGCGCAAGATCTAAATAGCACAATAAAAACTGGTGATGGGAATGCCTGGATTTCGGAAAAACAGTCAAAAATCGCAAAAACGTTTTGACGCTCTCATGAGGAGGAATTTCAGACGTTAAGATATTAAAATGTGTAGCACAAAGAGCGCGATGGAAACACTTTTTGCGGAGAATGTGACGTACATGGTCACATGACCATTTCTCTCCGAGAAAACATGGCACGAGTACGTGTAAACGGAGGAAGAGACGAGAAATTTTTTAGCATTATACTTTAAAATTATTAGTACCACATTAGATGTCAAACAACAAATGAATACGAAGTGTTATGATTCTTAGCGTTGTACTTAAAAATTATTACAGCCACATTAGGCGTGGAACAACATAGGATGACAGAGTGTTATAACAAGGTTTGGAGCGTCCATCTTCCTGCGTCAAGGTCTCGCGGGATGAGCTTTCACTGGAGTTGCGTGGCTCCTGTCCAAAACAACGTTCAATGGTAACACTTTCAAAAAGCAATTATACTTTGTTGACATTTAGAAATACTTTTATTTTGCGAAAATCTGTAATGGAAACCCAGCTAGTGGCTGACTTCATGACCGACTAAGATTTTTGCGGAGGTGGAAAAGATTGGTTTCAATTACAAGGATCGGCCGATCGCCAAAATAAGGGAATCGGCACGGATTGAATGGTGCATCCTTAATTTCCACTCATTTTATGGATCTGAGTTTCTCAAGCCCTGAACCTTTTATTTTGGCAGAACCTAAGTCATAATTTGAGGAAACAGGAAATGACTCATAGTTCGACTCTGATTGTGTCATTAAACCAAGGGCAGGATTTGTGTGATTAAACTCTCTAACCAGAAAGCGTCACATGACACCTCTAACCTCGCCTTACACCTGACACACAGGCACGCACACACACGCACACACACACACACACAAAGTTCAATTCCCCTTGTGTAAAAATGCAATATGAAGTGCGAAAAGGCGGCAGCAGACAGCACAGGAACAGACCTGCATAATGGAGCGCCGATCCCCCGTTGGTTCCTTTTTAACACCTCGCCATCGTCTGAGAGGAGACTGAGATGGTGCGAGATAGACGGTGTGCACGCACACACGCATGCACACACACACACACACAAAGCATAAAGAAAGAAGTTGTAATAGAGCAGACAGCCGAAGACAAACGAACACTTCACAGAAAGTTTACTGTTGTTTGGAGAAAGTTGGCGTTGAACCTGTGCGGACGAGTCCAATGATTGAAAATCTGGACACACACACACACACACGCAGGCTGGAGGGAAGTATCTATCTAACCTTCATGGGTCGGATATGAAGAAACCACCTTTGGTAGCTTCAGAAGTTCTCTCTCTCCATCTCGCCCAAACTCCATGAGACAAGATCGTGACTACAAAGAAGGAGCAGCGCTTTAAATGGAGACGGTTTTAAGGCTTTGGGCGACCGTGCAGATTTCAAGCATTCAATTCTCTATTGAAAAAAAGGAGTAAGGTTGGAGCAAAGAAAAAAAACATCAATTTTGATACAAAAAGCCAGTTTTCTTCTACTTGAAACTCTCACAGATGCCAGGGGAATGACTTTGTGATAGTGGTGAGGGCCGAAGAACGTGGTTTGGGCATTTGGTGAGGATACCACTCCTCATGGGGATGTGGGAGGAGCCTCTGGGGCTGATCCCGGACACACTGGAGAGACTATACCTCAGTTCTGGCCTGGGAACGTCATGGAGAGGGAACCGTCTTGGGAAGATTCTTGCCCTTTCCAGGGTTGAAATGTCTTTATGGAACCAGGAACCATCACTGGTACTTAATATGTTTGAGCCCCAAAACTGAAGTCAACCATAACTCTTGTGTCATCTTAGAAAGACTAGGAGCGATGGAGGAAGGTAAAAACCTAGTTTCAATGCATCTCAAAAGGAAGAATGCAGACTATTTTCTGCTCTGTGATCCATTAAATGTTTGCACAGATTCCCCCCAAACCTCAACCCTCCTTGAATTCCTTCAAACCAACACGATTGGTGCGGAAAACTCATTCCACATCCACTTAAAGCCTCGTGGCATGAGGTGACTCAGGAATGTAACGGGTCTACCTCCTCAGCAGAGAAAGGTGGCCGTCGGCAACGAGGCATCGTTCGGCCGAATTAAAGAATCTCGATTCCTTCGCTGTGTGCGACTCTGCCAAGCCGTGACTTCAGGGACTCGCTCTGGTGCAGAACGGACCGGGGCATGCCACTGCAATGTTCCGACATCAAAAGGACCAACACACGTGGCCCTGAACCCGGAAAAGCTGGTGGAAGAGGAAGAGTAAACTTCAGAGCGTGGGCCGTTTATGTGCGTGTGTGTGTGTGAGCTAGCTAACAGGTGGTAGCTGCAAGCTTTGGAAGTCTGGATCTGACAGGAGGAAGAGCCTGGACCGCAGCTACTGCAGCCCTGTGATCTGACTCCAAGCTGGCAGCGGCGCTATCAGCAGCACACACTGCAGATGTTGCCCCTTTTTCCTCCGTGGCTCGGAGCCGTTTCAGCCCCCGCCTCACTTCCAGGCTCCCGTGTGTGCGCGCTGAGTGGGAGGTCCTGCGAGCACATCCTGATCAAGGCCTCCGACTGTGACAACCGATGTCAGGCCTCCTTTCTTCTTCTTCTGGAGTGTGTAGGTGTGTGGGATCGCTCTGTGTGTGTGTGTGTGTGTGTGTGCGTGCTCGCACTTAGCCTCTCTTTTTAGCTCGCTTTCAAAGGAGCTATTGTCCCTTTGTGTGCACAAGTGTGTGTGTTTACAAGGTGTACACACACACACACACACACTTTACTGCTCTCTGCAGTGAGAAGCATAACTGTGCTCTAGTTTGGATTATCAGGTAAACACTCAAACCGAGGGCACTTTAACCCAGATTATAATCCACGACTTTAACATTTAAAGGTTATTAATGGGACAGGATTAGAAGCATTAAGAGGAAATCTGCCTTTTCACTTTAGACATTTATGAGAGCAAAGTCAGTATTCTTGTTTTTAGGGGCGTGATCATTTAAAAAAAAAATGTTATTTTCATACGTTTTCCAGATTTCAATAAAAATGTTTTACCCATTTGGTTGAAATTTTGTTGCAATGTCTGGGGAGGGGGTTCACCTGAGGGGCCTCGTGCAGCACCGACAAAAACACACAAAATAAATGCATTAGCACACAAAATTACAATAAATAAATAAAATTATAGAAAACTAACCCAATAATACACAAAATGACCCAAACACACAAAACAACAATAAAATTGACTGAAAAAACAACAACACACAAACTGTTGTTTCCTGTGTTAATGCTCAGATTGGTCATTATTCTAATGCTGACAAGAATGTTGATCATGTGACCCTCAGATCAGATACAATCACGTATTTTTGGCCTTGCTTTGGACCACAAAGACCACACCTAACTGGAAAAAGGTGGGAGAGTTCCCCGTAAAGCAATGGGCGTGGCACTCTGTCTTTTAAATCAGTGTTTCTCAAATGGGGGTACGTGAACCCCTAGGGATACGCAATGGTACTACAGGGTGTACTTGAGAATGGAAAATTAAAAATCTATCTCGGGAGCCACTAAATGAGTGTTTTTCAACCTTGGGGTAAGGAGCCCATATTGGGTCGCCTGAAATTTCTGAAAAATTTAAATATATTTTCGATTTTTTTTTATTATTCTTTTTTTTTTTTTTTTAATTAAAACAACACAATCTTCTTTCACTTTGCAAAATATAAATCTAGTTCAACTAAAATTCAGTAAAAAAATACATAAATAACTGAGCTCAAACATGATCAAAAACTAATTCTAGAAAAAAAAAATGTCTGGGATCGCCAGAAATTCTAGATATTCAAGAAAATTGAACAAAACAGTTTTAAATTTGACAAGTTTTTGAGTGATTTCTGGAAAAAAAAGTGAATTTCAGATTAAAGTGAGAGTTAGGAGGAAACAGACAGAATTGATTTGGCTTTGGTTTGATTCCCTTTAGCTTTCTGTGTGGAGTTTGCATGTTCTCCTCGTGTCAAAAAATCACTTCTTTGTCGCAAAGCTAATTTCTCGCCCATATATAACCATCATTTTACAACTTTTTAAGGCAACATTGAGATACATGTGGCCCTATTTTGTTGGTGGCCTTTTCACAAATTTAATCTCATAATATGACGACTTTATTCTACAACGACGTCGTAGTTTTTGCATGCAAAGTGACCACAGGGTTTTTTTTTTGTTTTTTTTCCACGAGTTAACCACAAAACACGTAAAAAGTCAGACGACAGATTTCCTTCTCCCGTTACTCTTTCGACTTTTCTTTCACGTTTGCTCGTCTGGCTTTTGCTTCCTCTCTCGCTGACTGTGTGCGATATGTGAACAATTGGATGCACAGGTGGTCCGTCCACTTCTCCTCTTCCAAGTGTTAGATTTCGTTCCAGGGAGTGTGTGAGGTGGGTCGGCTGTGTGTGTGTGTGTGTATGAGTCCTCTGACATCTGTGGGCTTATTTGAAGGGATGGATGAGACATGAATCCCTGCTGCCTTCTTCTACTTACAGACAAAGCAAGTCTTTGACCATGTTTTTGTGTCTATTTAACCCTTTAGAGTGTGGGCTACAGCTTTACGTAACATCTCACAACTAAACCTGGCCTCATTCTTGTGTCGTTATTTATTAATTATTTATTTATCTATCAGTTTTTACATTTGTCTTAGTATAACTAGTCCAACAATTGTAATATGATAAAGAAAAAGTATAGAAAATTGAGATTTAACTTAAGTTCATACTATTTATCAACCTAACTTTGCATATCCTGCATTTTCTCTGGAAATGCAAGGAGTAATATTAAGATACCTCCTGTGTTTTAGTCCAACAATAATATTTCTATATATATATATATATATAGGTGATATTCTCTTCAGGTATACAGTATGTTTATTTAAATGTGGGACATTTACATGTTATTTTTCTCTGGAAAAGAGCTGACTGAAGGGGCCTGTACTACAAAGCTTGATAAGTACAGTGGCGTGAAAAAGGGTTTGCCCCCTTCCTAATTTTTTACTTTTTTGCACACTTAAATGAATATGAATGCTTTTAATTTGGTTTAAAAACAAAATTACAAAACATGTTTTTACAACAGAATTTATCAAAAAGCAACCGAAAAAGGAATATGCTGAAGCCCCAAGGCTTATTTTTGCCTATCCTGAACCATCATAGGATTAACTAAATAATTCACAATAAAACATCAGTACAAGTAAATTGTTACAAAACACAAATGAGGTTAAACTGCAGAATTGAAAACAATCATTGTAACCTTTGATCATGTAAAGGTTTCACATCAAACAAATTTAAATTGTTTTTTTAATTTAATTTTTATTAATGAGAAAAAAAAAATCCAAAGCGACACGGCCCTGTGTGAAAAAGTGTTTGCCCCCAGCTCCTGTTAAAACTGTGGTACATAACACCTGAGTTTAATTTCTGTAGCCACACCCAGGCCTGTTCTCAATCTAGAAATCACTTAAATAGACCAAAAGATCCTCAAAAGCTATAGACATTATGCCAAGACAAAAAAGTAACATAAATCTATCAGTCTGGAAAAGGTTATAAAGCCATTTCTAAAGCTTTGGGACTCCAGCGAACAACAGTGAGAGCCATAATCCACAAATGGCCGCAGCGACGACTCATCCACGAGGTGACAAAAGACCCCACAACAACATCTAAAGAACTGTAGGCATCACTAGCCTCAGTTAAAGCTGATATCTGGAGTTTCTGAGAAATCTAGGTTTATGTATTATTCTTTTGAAATGCCAAAAAAAGGGGACTAGTCTTTTACTATGGTCTACTGCCGGTGGTCATTCATATACATTAATGTATATAAGCCCCTCCTTTGTCCTATAGACTCCGATACAAAAGTAAAAAAAGTGTCTACTGCTCCCAGCCAATAGGCTTCGACTTCCTGTTTCTGAGACTGTCAATCAAAGTGAATGCGGAACAGTGCACGGAAATTAGGCCGCGCGTCACAACAGCAAACAGGTAAATATAATTTTGGCTCTTGTTATGTTCCGTGATGCGCGTGCAGAATAGTAGAGGCGTGGCTTCAGGTAGATTGGCAGAGGTAGGGGGAGGAAGTGGAGTGGTTTAGGGCGGGAAACAGACTTTTCTCAGAAACTACGGATATTAGCTTTAAGGTCAGTGTTCATGACTCCACCATAAGAAAGAGACTGGGCAAAAATGGCCTCCATGGCAGAGTTCCAAGACCAAACCCACTGCTAAGCAAAAAGAACATTAAGGCTCATCTCTTTTTTGTCAGCAAATATGTTGATGATCCCCAAGACATTTCGGAAAATGTTCTGTGGACTGTGGACGAGACAAAATCTGAACTTTTTGGAAGGTCTGTGTCCCATTATGGCTGGAGTAAAAGTAACACTGCATTTCAGACAAAGAACATCATACCAACAGTAAAATGTGGTGGTGGCAGTGTGATGGTCTGGGGCTGTTTTGCTGCTTCAGGACATGGAAGACTTGCTGTGATAAATGGAAGCATGAATTCTGCTGTCTACCAAAAAATCCTGAAGAAGAATGTCCGGCCATCTGTTCGCGACCTCAAGCTGAAGCAAACCAGGGTTCTACAGGAGGACAATGATCCAAAACACACCAGCAAGTCCACCTTTGAATGGCTGAAGAAAAACTAAACGAAGACTTTGGAGTGGCCTAGTCAAAGTCCTGACCTCAATCCTCTTGAGATGCTGTGGCATGACCTTAAAAAGGCAGTACATGCTTGAAAACACTCCAATGTGGCTGAAATACAACAATTCTGCAAAGATGAGTGGGCCAAAATTCCTCCACAGCGTTGTAAAAAAGTCATTACAAGTTCTCGCAAACACTTGATTGCGGTAGTTGCTGCTAAGGGTGGCCCAAGCAGTTATTAGGTTTAGGGGGCAAACACTTTTTCACAGAGGGCCATGTCGCTTTGGATTTTTTTCTTCCTCATTATTATAAAAAAAAAAAAAAACTGCAATTTGTGTGTACTTGTGTTATCTTTGACAAATTTGTTTGATGATCTGAAACATTTAAGATTGTAAAACATGCTAAAAAGGTTTGAGCTTCTCCTAACTCAACATTCTCTGTCAGAGAGCCCCTGTACTACGAAGCAGGATATAAACAAGTTGACCTAACCTAGGTGAGAGTAGGGGTGTGCCATCGAAGGGACCTCACGATTCGATTTGATTACAATTCAGGGTGCTACGATATTAATGATTATCGTGATTTTTCATGCATCTTTTTATTCTTTTCCTCACTTTGTGGCTTTTTCATACTTTTAAACAAGGTATATGTATGTGTCATTATCCATTCAATAAAGTAACCAAACAAGTGTATCACCATTATCTTTATACTGTATAGATCAAATCACCAAATCCAACAGTCATCATATTACAAAAGTATACATATATATATATATATATATATATATATATATATATATATAACTAAACACCTGTAGCTGTTATAAAAAGAACGCGCACACAATGCGTAAAGATGTACAGTGGCTTAACAAGCACCCCCCCACGCAAGGACGCAGGGAAATTGGTTTTATATGATCGTCACCTCCCTCGTTCCACCGTAAAAGTGAATATTCATTAGGGGTGTTCACCGGACCCTATGGGCGGAGTAAGGTGTGTCCTCATGTGCGACGACTTTCGAGTTGATTGTAATTCATAAACGGAAACATGCGTTTTTTGCGTATGCACTTCCTGGTTTTTCGCTTACACCAGCTATAGTGACCTTACTTAGGCACACTTTTATAAACTTTCGTTCTGCGACCAGCGATGAGATGAGATGAGATTAAAATGTAAATCTATACCTTTCCTAAAGGATGTCATAAGGAAATTAAAGGATTGCATTTATCCATTAATATTCTGAACTGATTGGTCAGATCTTATCCACATCTTAACCTGGTCTTGACCAGATAAGTCGTTCAGCCTAAGTTACCATGATGATTTAGCCAGTGACAGTGTTAATTTTGACAAGAAATTTTAATTTAGTTTTCATCTTAGTCTTCTGACTAATGTTCTTTTTAGTTTTAATCAAGATTTAGTCATCTGATTTGTTTCAATTTTAGTCTCATAAATCAATAACAGATTTACTAGACAGTTTTTTACCGCCGGTATAGGAAACAAACTAAACCTACTGTAATTTATGTGTGTATATGTAAATTTAACTTTACTTCAACACAACTATGTCTTTATTTAAATACAAAAGCAGTGTTGAACAACACAGAAATGGTATCTTTCTTCCATAATAATGCAAACAAAACAATTTATACAAAACAAATCGCAAAAATATATTTGTGAGGAAAATTATGACAAAAAATATTTAGTCAACGAAATTAACACTGCCTGGTAAGAAGTTATCCAGCATCGTAGGATACACCGATTAAATCCAGGATGTTAGAGGAATAAGAGAAAATCCAGCTTTGTAGTACAAGGTCCACAGTCTTGCAACAAGTGCAGCAAACGAACAAATGTGTCAAATTTCGCTCATTATCTCATTCAAAATCTTGTGCAGGTATGTGCTGTATTTCACTGTCAATTAAATGGACTAAACCCTCACTTCCATGTTTTGGGACAATGTCACAAATGGCAAATTTCTCAAGCAATTTCAGCGTAACCCTTTAAGCTTCCATGAGAAGTATATAAATATACAATTATTAACCCTATTTAGCGTGTTTGGTATGATTTCAGGAAGATTAATAGCCAGTAAAGTCATTTAAGGTGAAAAAACAAAAACAGAAATGGAACAAAACTGCGAAAGTTTAAAAATGGGAAACTCGGAGTTCTTATAAATGCCGTCATCTGGTGACTTCTCGTAACTTCCTGGACTGAAAACGGCAACTTTTCTGCCTGAATTAATTTCAACTGACGAGTATCGTTTTTTGACGTAGCTGATTTTGCGCTGCTGCTAAAAGAACATATTCAATCACTTTCAGTGATTTTGCAAACTATAGTTACAGCTTTGGATATCTCGACTCCGGTGAGCGGTGGGGGGGGGGGACAAAGGTGATTGGTTGGGAGCGTGCGTGGGGCTTCCTCTGTGCACAGAAAGGTGCGGGCTGAAGCCTGCTGCTCCTCTTTGGCTCCCGGTGAAGCTGTTCTTGGCGTCTTCCCGCTCTGAAAGCCTTACCAAATCTGCCATATCGGCTGCAACAACCAAATAACAACAAGAGTGCATTGTGCGCCACCTGCTCCACACTTTAGGTGGCTTTGAACGTGCAGGCGTAATGGCACCTTTCCCCCCGGTCTGTGCGTGAGCGAGGTCTGTCTGCTTTTCCTTTTGTTACACACACACACACACACACACACGTACAAACCATGTAAATAGATATGAGATAGATTAATGTCCGTCCATCCATGCATTCAGGTAAACGTGCGTCTTTTCATCAAACTTTTTCTTCTTATTTAGATACATTTAATGTACTTATTATCCATTAAAAATAGTTTTGGGAACAGATTTCTAAATACACGCAAACTGAAAGTAGACTATACTGCCCCTCCATCTTCTTAAGTATTTGTATTAAGGATATCCATCAAATCCTACAATGTTTAAAAATCAATCTGTCCCTATAGTCAAATTACTATTGACACATTTACACAATTAGTATGATGAATTAATGATCTAGCAATATTTTATCATTTCTGTTTTCTTATGTTTTTCAGGAAAACGACAAAATAATGGATATTATCGGTGTTTTTTTTTTTTTTTGTTTTTTTTTTCCACTGGCTTGGTGGACGCCATAAACAATGACAGAAATGGGTCCATCAAACATTAAATTAAAAAACTGTAATTTTTTTTACATGTTTCTGTACCAATACCAAAATATTGGCCAATTCTTTCATTGTTTATGAAATCCACCAAAAATAACAGAAAATATGCATTATTTTGTTGTTTTCCTGAAAAACATAAGAAAATAGATATTACAAATGACTGCTGGATCATTCATTTATCATTCTAATTGTGTAAATGTGTCAATAGTGCCTTATTAGGCTTCATTATCCAAAGCAAAATATGTATTTTCCATTTATGATATATATGATTTATTCCAGCAAATAAATAACCTAAATGCTATTTTAAAGGTAAAAATTACTCATAATGGGGCATATGTGAACATTTCAACCTTGATGTGGACCCTATAAATATAAATTGATTTACTAAATATTTTGCAAGGCTTCTTATTTTGGAACATAATTCGACTATAAGAACAGATTGATATAAAACATTGCGGGGTTTGATGCACCCTAATCCAGGGGCTATGAGGCAGTTTGATATTCATAAAGAAATATCGACACACATGCACAAAGACCTGGTTTATCAGAGATTTGTTCAACTCAATCAATGCCATGTTTGAATATTGTCAAAACCTGCTGTTGTCCGTCTGCTTTTTTTTTTTTTGTTTTACAAACCGCGGCTTTAAAGAGGTTTGTTCTAGTTAAGGATGCAATTAGGCTTTTGTCTGCTGGTTAAAGAGACATCACAAGAGAGCAGAGCCGGACGGATATGTGATATAATTAGGTAGAAATCAGGTAGGAGCCAATTAGCCGATGAGAGAGGAGACCATCTCTTCTTTCCCCAACGTGTGCCAAATGATTCTTCCAAATCGTCTGGCGTCAACGTGAAAGGAGTGGACTGTGTCAGTCAGACGGAGGAAAGTTAAAGGGAACAAAGGTAGCCAGGCAGACAGAGGGAGGGCGGAGGAGAAGTGTTATCTGTGAATATCAAACCATCTGTTTGTCTGGGAGAGTGCAACGCGCGCTTCAAATTAACAAACCTCACAGGCCAGGCGCGTTTGCCGGCTCTCCCTTAAAAGCTCAGGGAACACGGAGAGGTTTGGAGGAACTTGGAGAAACCGGACTTTACTTCATCAGAGGTCACCAAACTCATTATACAGGATTTTACATTTATTTATAGCTCTTTTAGTCTTAATTTAAAAGTAGCTATCACTGATGTTAGCTTAAGCAGCACGTATGCGAGCCTATGAATTACGGTACATAACCTGCTGAATAACTTTTATCCTCAAAAGTTGCCAAACTCCTCAATTTTCCAATAACTGCTCAATATTGCTGTTAGCCTGTGTGCTACTGATCCAGTGTAGTAGTGTTCTAAACACTTTAAACCAGACATAAGCAACTGGCGGCCCGGGGGCCACATGCGGCCCTCGGTCTAATTTTATGCACCCCCCAAAGTAAAGGTACAAAATGACAGAAAAAAACAAGGGCAAGAATACATTGAAAAATATAAAGAATTACAACATTGCAGGGAAATACAGTAAAAGACAAGAGAAAAACACAAAAAATACTCCACAAACACACAAAACTACTACAAAAATGAACAGTAATACACAAAATTGCTGAGAAAAATCTACAAAAACACAAAAAAGACAAGAAAAGTACACAATAATACAAGAAAAGTACACAAAAATACAAGAAAAACACAAAAAATGACTCCGCAAACCTAGAGTACTAACAAACAAGAGCAAGAATACATTAAAAATGACAAATAATTACAACATTGCAGGAAAATACAGTAACAGACAGGAGAAAAACACAGAAAATACTCCAAAAACATAAAACTACTTCAAAAATGAACATTAATACATAAAATTGCTCCGAAAAATATACAAACTTACATAAAATGACAAGAAAAGTACAGAAAAACACAAAAAATGACTCTGCAAACCCACAGTACAAACAAACAAGCCAAACGACAACAGAAAAACAACTATTATTATACACAAATACATAATAAGACTCCAAAAATCATGTTTTACAGTAAAAACACACAAAAGGACTACAGAAACGCACAAAATGCCTCACAACGAGCAAGTTGACAACAAACATACACAGAATGACAGAAAAAAAACTAAATTACTATAAAAACTCTTTGTTCTTTCCTGTATTAATGCTCAGATCACGGATTATTGTAAATGCTGACATGAATGTTGATAATGTGGCACATTTTTGTGGCCCCGCTGTGATAAAAGTCCCCTACCTCTGGTTTAAAGTGACTTGCAGAGCTCAAACTTCACCAATTTGCAACACAAATTTAGTTCCCCACGCAAACTATGTCCTGCGTAGCCACGAAATCTGCCTCATTTAAACATACTAAACCCAACCTGGCAACACATTTGTCCGCCCTCTCTCCTCTCAAACACACACATGCTGTCGTGCTAAAAACAGGTAAAGTCCTTCACAAACCAGAAGATGGAGAGGAAATGATAAATTAATGAGCTGAAATCTCCAAAATGGTTGAAAATTTGAAAGGAGTGGCAGAAATGAAACAATGGACGGACACACAGAAAGCAACGATCCCAGTTAATGAGTGAGTTTGCATGTGTGAGGAGGTGACGAGCACAAACAAATATCACAACATCCCGGCGCCGCCTTGTTGGAGCCCAGGTCTGCCTGGGTGTTCTGCTGAAGGAGAATTAATGAGAAAATAAGTGCGGCTTTTGTGATTTCCCACCTCATGTTAAGGGAGTGGATATTTTTGTCAGTTGTTAATTACTGTCATCTGGCTACAGCACCTTTCTCTCTGAAAATTACAAGAGTAGGGTGAGGGGAAGGGAAATTAACTCCACTCTCAGGAGTGTGATCTGGTCGGGTACCTGACGTATGAGCTTTGACGCCGCGTTGACTTCGTCTCACTTATTTAGAGTCTGCGATTTCATTTACATCACCCCCGAAACGTGAGAAACGCTCAAACTATTATATACCTTAATCACAAGGCTGTCAAACTCATTTCACTTCATGGGCCACAAATGACCCAGTGTGATACCTACTGGACCTGGGAAGATTTTTTTGCAGACGAAAAAGCTATTTGCGTACAAATTAATGTTGTTAAGATGCCCTTTTTTTGTCCCAATACCGATACCAATTGCCTGGTATCAGCCGATACCGCAGTGCTTAAAAAAGAAGATATGACCGGTCTGGCATTGGTTAAACCTTTGTGAAACAGGAAAAAAAAGCTGTTTTATTGCCTAACTGGTATGTGTGACTAATAAATACTCTTTTCTGAAAGCTGAGTTTCGGCCTTCAAATAACGTAACTATACATGTTTCCGTGATCAGGACTAGGGGTGTTCTGATTTCCCAATATCGGATTCAAATTTCCAATTTTCAGTTTTCTGTCATACCTACTGTTGCTGACTACTGTTCTCTGTTTTAGTAACATCACTTGATCAAGCCTTTTCTAACATTCCACACTACAAAATAAGTAGTAGTTATTTTTTTTTATTAAAGAAAGAAAATAAATAAATAAATAAATAAAGGTGAAAGTATTAAATTTTTTTTTTTTTTTTTTGTACATGCCGAAAAAGGAGACGAGAGAAGCAGTTTGCTTATCTAGGTCCCGTCCCCTGTTTTGTACATCGAAAATTTACAGTATGCATGATTCATGCTGATATCGGATCAATATCGGTGCTGGCCGATACACAAGGATATAATATCGGAAATGAAAAATTTGTATCGGGACATCCCTAATCAGTAGCAGTGAGAGTCGGAGGAGGGTTGGACATTGTTCAAATTTGAACAATTCCCAATTCTTTAAAGAGCCATGGTCAAAAAATAAGTTTACATGTTTTAAATAAGCTGCTACCTCGAGGTGTTTCTGGATCAAATATCTGAAACTTTCCATGAATGCTAATCCTATGAACTTTTTTCTTTTTATTACCTTTACTAGGAATTTCTCAAAGGGCTATTTTCAACTCTTATGTAAATATCAAATCCATGAGCTTGGACGACCGACTTACGCTGTAATGCAAACACTTTCGGTCGGAAAATTCGGACGTAGCCGAAGTCTTTTCACACTCTGGAACTGTGCATGCATCGAGAGGGGTAAAAACGTTAACAAGTCGGTCGGTCTGTTGATATTTCCAACCTATCAGCGTTTGTCATCTTAATCCAGAGATCCTTCGTGTTTTAATAGTGTTTATGATATTAATATTACACATATTAGGACGCGAGGGGGGACCAGGGTTTTCCGCTGATGCCACTTTCGGCTCCGATCCGAGCACTTTGGAAAACCAAAGGGAGAGCTCCCTTGCTTCAACCTTCCTTCTCCCAAGCTGTTAACTTATAATATGTGTTTTCTGTATTTGTCTTGAAAATTGCCAAATACATTGTTGTCGTAGGAGTTCTTATTATTTTTATTCCGCAACTCCTTTGTTCAAGAACTCCTCCTAGGCTATTAATGCAGCACTAATGACACATAAGTTACCTCATAGGGGCAATGTCAAGGATGTGCAGTCAACCTTTTTTGGAGCCAAAATGTCAAGGTCAAAGTCAAGGTCACGTTAAGTGTCAAAAACCAACATTTTCCATATATCTACCAATATTTATCGTACAAGTTTGATGCTTACATTTATGAAAAGCTCATCTCAAGTGGAGTATTTTATCTAATTGGACCAAAGCTGTACGACCGACCAGTAAAAAGATCGGTAGGGGTCAAAGTCCATGATGTCACAAAAATAAACTTTTTTTATAATAACTTGGCCACAAATTGCGATCCAGTGCTCAGATTGGTACCATTGAACAATATTTCCTTTCAATGTGTGACCTTGACCTTTGCTCAAGGTAATATTTAAGGTCAAGGTCAGTCTTTTTTTTCCCCTGCACTATTACTTTAAATGTAATTCATAAAAAGAACAAACTTGTCAGCAAATCCAGACACAGGTTGTCATTTTTGCCAATTTTTCCCATTTTCAATTGCCAAATACGTATTTGCATTGCAAATACAGGTCTTGCCTAGTTATCTTTATTGTTGTTAGTTTCTTTTTTTGACTTGTGTCGTTGTTTTAACAACTGTAAAGTGTAAAGTTTTTGAAAAGCGCTTTCTGTATCTCATGTTATCCAAAATGTTCAGCAATATGCAGAAATACCTTGAATTTACGACTGATTTTCCAAAATATTTAATGTAGTTTTCGGAAATTGCGAATAATTGTGATTTGTATGTTGGATTTTTATTGAAATTGGATTTTTTTTAAAAAAAAAAAATTTGAACTGAAAATTTGCACAATGCAGCATTTTTGGAGAACTGAAAAGATGATAAACAATCCCTGCTGGTGGTTATTGTGCATTAGTTCACCTTTAGAAATTCTGAGATTAAAGCTATACAGACACTACATCTCAGCTTTTACAGTCATACATTATCATTGATGAATTGCTTTGCATTTCAATTTGTTCCAGTCTTGACCAACTAAAGAGTTTTAACTCAGCATGCCATAGACTAATGAATGAGCAACATTATCGCTACGGAAACACAAAATGCAACATCAGCAGCCAACTGTGAAATTCTGCTTTAAATATTATTATTTGTGGATACTTTTCCTGGAATATTATTACTTTCACATCAAATAAATCCTTTTAAAATGTACAATCATAGAATGCAGAATTTCTCTCAATGACGCAATACACAGCTCAAACTCGCAACTCCCACCACCCAAACATGTCAACACGCTGATTCACCTCCCACAACTTTCCAGTATCTCGTTTTTCTCATTACTTTCTTTTAAGTCCTTCCTTTCTACATATAAATCATACAGTTGTGGTCTATATAAAGTGGAACTGCAATGCTTGGGTCTGAATTCCTCATTATTATAGCTCCACAGGCCCCTTTTCTACCCCTTTTCTGATGTGCTTAAGAGCAAGTCGTTTTGGTGCGGTCTCTTTAAATGCAAATGAGACACTTCATGCCCCGCCCCCTCTCCAGGTTGCAGAGGTGACACTCGGTTCAACTCTGTGAAAACTTTAGACTTAAATTAAACCACGTAGGCCATATCATCAAGGATCTAAAACGAGCACACAGCGCAAACATATGAAAACGGTGCAACTGCTATTGCTAACAAAACAATGACAGGGACGTCTTATCATCACACTTTCTAGCGTTATTTACAGCTTACTGAAGTGCTCTGTTCCTCGTCTCCAAAGATAGAAGGAATTGACCCCTCAATCAGACAAAGTCTTTGGCAAATCCTTCTTTATACTGGCGGAGGTTGATGAAGCAGTCATCCTTGAGGTGCTTCGCACACAAAAAAATGCCCTTACCCACAGATGTGGGTATATTTCCATGAAAAATAAAACTCAACCAGGAACTTCGAAAAGGTTCTGATGCTGGGAGACGGTGTAATGAAGCGTGTGGGTTACTACATCCAACAACCGAACATTTTGACTTATCCTCTCGTAACTTCGGCATCCTTGAGCTTGGACTACAAAATAAAAGCGAGAAATAAAAATGGCGGATTGCTCGAAGTGTTGGGCCTGGAGTTGATGTACTAATTTGGTAGTTCCGCTGCAAATACTGTGACGTTATTGTTCAAAAAACATAATAGAGAATAGAAAAATCGACACAGATTAAAAAATATGACCAAACCAGAATATAAAGATATCAACGGAGCACCTGAAGAGACTCATTTGAACTTTTTATGTACTTCTAAACACTCTAAATATACAACAAAATGCATTTAAGGGCTAAAGAAGTGGATTTAGCATGATATGTCTCCTTTAACTGACTCACTCGATTGTCAAGCTCTTGGCAGACAGTCAACGTGCATTAAACATTTATCGCTATTTATCGTTTTACATTCTTCTCTATTGCTATTTTCCTTCAAAAATGCATTGAATTGACGTTTCGTTGCATAGCATTTAACATAGTGTTAACTGATCATTTAGTTTAACCATAGCTTATAGCTAATATCATAGCATTAGCATCTGTAATCATGTCAAACAGGTAGTTTGAGATATATATTACACAAACAGACAAGTTAGTAATTATGAGCATTGCTCGTCGACTTAAATTAATGCTAAATCATCTGCCATAGCCAAACATTTATATAACTGGAAGAGGAATACAGTAGATTTGACCAGGAACTGACCTCAACTGACTTACATCATACTGTATGTTTTCTTAACATTTCATTTTAATGAATATTCATGCAAATGTCTGGTGAGAAAAGTGTCATAATGTAACAGTAATTAATCAAACATCCTAATTTTTGCTTCCAGCAGCATCCTTTTTTTGGATTCCCAATTTCTGTACGCCATAATGATGATGTCAGAGGGGGAGCTCATGGCTATATATACATGTATGGAAACAAATAACACAACACTGTCTTTACTGTACGCCACATTTCCCACAAATGTGGAATGATTTGTCATTTTTGCTAATTCTACTATGATCGACTTACATGGGCAAATAAATCCATAGAGAAATACAATAAATAAGTCAGTAAAATAATTTTAAATTACAATAAATGATGCACTTGGCTTATCTTAGAGTAAGCATGATATGGGGTCTTTGTTTTATATTAAATCCATTGTTTTACCCTATTTATTTCATTCTACCAAAGGTCTGAACTTTAATGTGCTTGTATGTGTGAAAAGAAAATGTCAAAATAAAGTCAATCAAAATGAATAAATAAATAAATATTATAGTGAGAATAAAGCAAGCATCTATTTTTTTTTTTTTTTTTTGCAAAAGTGATAAGCTGATAATATTGTAATTATTTTTGCTTTTTCGTGGAATTCATTTCTAAAAAAAATATATATGTTACATTATAAATGATGAAAAAAATGCAAAAATTGCCCCCGTAATATTTTTTAATACATACCCAGGTGTTTGTTTCATGTCAGAGTTGTTAGTTCTACCTCAGGTGTTCACTGATTTATTATTTACAAAATGCGTTGCACATTTTCTTTAATTAAGAATATTTTTTTTTAATGTCTATATTTGTACATTTAATTGAGGTTTTTTTTTCCATAGTTTTGTTGACTTTTTTTTTTTAAATGTTTAGGAATAAAAGTGTTTAAATTTTTTCTTCTGGTCCATATTTTTAATAAGTTAAAAACCAAAAAAAAAAAAACCAACAAAAAACTATTCAATAATTATAGATATCGACTGATATGAAACACTGATATCGTGATAGTTTTGTCAGGCATATCTCCCAGCCCTAAGTGATGATATTCATTTCTAGCCATTCTATTAGCGCTGAGGACATGATCACAGCCTCTATTTATACCGCTGCTGAGGAGAAGCTGTTACTGCCCTGTTACTCTTGAGTCGGTATTCAAACGTATTCAAGCTTTAATTTCCTCTGGAAATGCAACTTTTTGAATAATATATGATTAGTTAAAGAAAAGTATTCCACACTTACTTTAGTTTAGTCTTCGACAGAGATGATTTTATTACTCTGTGTTGATAAGAAAAAGGTTTTGTGTGTTTTGGAAATGCAAACACACGCACACGCGCACACGCACAGGATGAAACTAGGTCAAAGGTCCCAGCTGATCCCCGACTGACCTCGTCTCCCGCGGACCGTGTAGCACCCGATATCTGCCTCTCACCCACTTCACACATATCGACGGTGTAAAGGACAGAAAGGATTGTCTCCATTTCCTGGATGATCGCTTCAGCGGCTCCGGCCGCGGAGGACGGAGGTGTTGGAGGTCATTACTCCTCCCATCACACGCCCATGACCTCCAACCAGAGCCGTAACGCTAACCTTTTTTCGCCCCTCCAAAATCCAATCAATAACACTTTGGCCAGGAACAGGAAACACTGGCTCGGCATTAATCACCTGCTCTTCCAAGCTTGACTCTGCACTTTTTGCTGCTCCGTGTTTGGAGGTAATGGATGTTCCCCGCTGCAGTCAGTTCCTGCTTTTCAGCTTTTCCCCAACAAAAAAACTAAGATGTCTCTACGTTTAATGAGAAAACGGAGCAATTTAAACGTCCTTCACAGAAAACCATCCGTCCCACCGATTATGACTCAAGATCATATCTGTCAAGTATCCTGTTTTGGCCGAAAAACTCCCGTATTTTACCCCTCTTTCCCGCTAGTATAATTCCATAAATATCAAGTATTATAATGTTGTAATAATGAAAGCTGTCACTTGCATCGCAAGAACTGCCACCTCCAGTGGCCTGGGTGGCAGTTCTCGCAAGATTAGATTAGATTAAGTTAGATGGATAGATGTAAGAAGACGCTCCAGTGGAAAAAAAACAAAGAACTCATGTAAGTACCTTGTAAAATGTGTGTGATGTACAGTCAGATGGATTTCTGAGTGAGTCCTAACCCAGACCTTCCTCTAAACAAGCCAAACTAGAGAACTCACTCACACGTGCTGTCCCTTTCAGGAGAAAAAAGCCAAAAGTGGCACACATTGTGCAGCTGTTTGTTAATAAATGAGCCTTTGTGGCATTTTGCATCACCAAATTTAACCAAGAATTCTCTTTCTGGTCAGACGTAATTTGAAATAAAATCATCAAGATTTATATCGTATATCACCATTTTGAGAAAAAATATTGAGATATGAGTTTTGGACAATATCGCCCAGCCCTAGTAGGAATGTTCACAGCATTTCAATGTCAACAAAGGTAGGTCTACCAGATTCTAATCACCCAATTGTATAAGTAATTGACAAGTGGGTATTTTAGATTTCTTGTACACCTGTCTTAAAATATAAGGGATACTAGAGCTTGGTTAGGGGTGGGGGGAGGGAATCGCAGCAGGCGCCAGAAAATTTCCCATATTTGCAAATCCAAAACTTGACAGGTATAATTCAGATTGAAGTGAACTGTAGGTTTGGAAAAAACTGCGTTCCCCAGAGAAAATGCAAGCGATACTGCTGCTAACAAATGTCTCTACGTTGTCGCAGCAACAGATTACTTCAGCATTTGGCCTTTGATAAAAACAGGTTGGCTTCATTTTCTGAGCAGAAGTATAAAAAGAGGCTGTGAGCACATCCTTAATGCTTTGAGCGGTAATGCTCCTTGCCTTGGTTGCCAACCGCCGTAAAACTACAAAGAAGAAGAATATGCTTGCTGTTTTCTTGAGAGAAGGTTGGGTTGAAAAATGTCCAGATCATACTTTACAAAAAATAAAAGAAGAACTCGAGGAAGAAGAACTCGAAAAAGAAGTCGTCAAACAAGAAGTCGTCGAAGAAGTACTTGGAGAAGAACTCCTCGAAGAAAAAGTCGAATAAGAACTCCAAGAAAAAGTTGAAAAACTCCAAAAAGAACAAGAACTCAAAGAAAAAGAACTCGAAGAAAATCTTGAAAAAGAAGAACTCGAAGAAGAGCAAGAACTCCAAGAAGAACAAGAACTCCAAGAATAACTCCAAGAAGAACTCCAAGAAAAAGTCAAAGAAGAACAAAACTCCAAGAAGAAGGACTTGAAAAAGAGGAACTCGAACAAGAACTCAAAGAACAAGAACTCAAAGAACAAGAACTCAAAGAACAACAAGAACTCGTCGAAGAAGTCGAAGACAAGAAGAAAAAAAGGCTATTAAAGAGATGGTGAGTTAAGCAAAAATTTAAATAAACAAATAATAAATAGGTAGAAAATAAACAAACATTATTATAGTTATAATTTAGAAATGAATGTCTTAAAATGACCTACTTAATTAATGTTGAGTTGAGTGAAAAATATGTGTAAAATAATGAAAGAAATAACAGCCACTATAGGAACACAGTGAACTGGAGTCTCAGTTTTGGATGCAAGCTTTCAGAGACTCAGTAAAACTGACGCCACATGTGCTCTTGTCTGGAAACGGTGGAGCCGCATCCTCCGAAGGCTACTTCTTCCTTCAAAATAAAACTAGCAGCTGGACAATTAAAGCTGCTAAAAAAGCCTCTCAGTGATTCCCATTGTCACTTTAGAGCTACTTCTGCCGACATCGCGCGAGCGCACCAATCATTTTAATCATCTCAATAGCCGTTTAAGGGGTCAAAAGATTCCCAATCTGGGCGTCTTTTTGAAAATCTGCTTCCTGACGTGCCTGGAGTCGCTTCAGCCCAGCGTTCCCTGTCCTTCCTGTGATTGCATTAGCCCATCCATATTAATGTGTAAGCACACACAGGTGCAGCCATACAAGGCCTCGCTACGCTAGCAGGAAACAGGTGTCGGGCTATTGATAGCGTGCTGATGAGAGCATTGGAGGAGGAGGAGAAGAAGGAGGAGGAAGAAAATCAGGTGGGTTGTTGTGAGCTCCCCGGGTACGGCGGCTCCTCGTCCTTAACAACGTTGGAGTCTATTTTTGTGGCCTGATGCCAGATGGCTGCCGTTAGCAGACGGAAAGATGGAGTTGTTGATTCCCGCCGAAACAGGACTTCAGGGACCCCATAACACCTGGTTATTAGAGAGTAGGAATGATCCTGTTTCTGCTTCATAAAGATGGATGAGTAAATTACCAGCATCTAATAAATACCTCTCTTTATTACAGTATGAATAATCATAGAACAATGTTAAAGCTATAAAGTTTCAAAGTTTCTTTTAAAGCAGAGGTGAGCAACTTATTAGGTGCCACAAAAATGTTCTTTAGTGTCTGATCTAAGGGTCACATTTTCAACATTAAATTCATGACCGATCTGATCATTAAAACAGGAATAAACAAAGGGTTTGTGTGTGTTTGTCATTTTGTTAATTTAAAAAAAAAAAAATAAAATTTAGTGTATTTTTGTGTTTTGAGTCTTGTAAATTTTTGTTGTCATTGTGTATATAAAGTCGTTTTCGGGGTTCAATTTGTTTAATATCTGGTATGTATTTTTGCAGTCATTCTTTGTATTTCTGTTCGTTTGTATATTTAATTGTAAATGTATTGTTTTTGGGGTCAATTTGTCGATTTTAGTTGCCATTTTGTGTATTTCTGTGGTATTGTGGTGTAAGTTTTTGTGTTTTTCTTGTTGCTTTGAGTGCATTTGTTGCTGTTTAATATGTTTTGGATTGATTATGTGTTTCTGGACTCATTTTGTGCAATTCTTTGGACTAATTTTTTGTGTTTTTGGACTGGTCTGCTTTAAAGAATTTGTGCCCAAACGTGTTCTGAATCCTGTGATTTTTTTGTTGTCATTTGTATATTATCTCGTATGTATTTTTGCAGTCATTCTTTGCACTACTGTTGTTCTTATTTTATTGTAAATGTATTGGTTTTTGGAGTCAATTTGTAGGTTTTGGCTGCCATTTTGCGTATTTCTGTGGTCTTCTGGTGTACTTTTGTTGTGGGGTTTTTTGCTTGTTTTTGTTTGTGTATTTGTCTGTACAGTTCTGTGTTTTGTATGGTGTAATTTATTGGCTTTTTTCGTGTTTCTCTTGTTGATTTGAGTGAATTTGTGTGTTTTTGAAGTCTTTATGTGCAGTTTTTGGAGGCATTTCCTGTGTTTTTGGACTCATATTGTGCGTTTCCTATTGGAGATGCAAAAACTTTAAACCAAGGACCACATGTCTGCTTTAAAGAATTTGTCCTGTGAATTTTTGTTGTATATGAATTCATTCTGGGGATATTTTGTGTTCAATTTCTATCTTATCTGGTATGTATTTTTGCAGTCATTCTCTGTACTTCTTGTTCTTTTGTATATTTTATTGTTAAATGTATTGGTTGTTTTAACAAAAAGCTTATTAACGCTGCAGTCTATTTTAGTGGCTTACTGCCAGATGTTTGCTGTTGGTGGTGGTGGTGGTGGGGGGGGGGGGGGTAGTCAGTGTTTATAACATGTTGTTGATTACCAATGAAATAGGACCTATGGGAGTCCTTAACACCTGGAATTATTAACAGTGTGCCAACAAGAGGTGTGTGTTTCTCTACTGCAAAGTTTCAACTCGTAACTAATCCTTTCAGAACTTCCTGTATGAGCACATCTGCTTTTTAAAAGGGCTCCCCTGGTGAAAAGAATCTACCACTACAGCTCAAATAAAGAAAATAAATAGAACCAGCACGAAATCATATAACGCGCATACATACACATATATGCATTCAAAAATGTCCAAAACAGCAGCTTTAGGTAAAAATGAATCCTAAAAATGAATGGCAAAGTTGGCTTACATGTCTATCTTTGACCTATTTATTATTATCACCAAACTTACTGCAGTTGATGCCCATACATTAGTTCAATATTTTCTGCTTTCATAGCCTTCGCTAATGAGAATTGGCTTCATATTTGCTGTAATTCTCGAGTTTTTTTTGGGCGGACTAGAGATTTCTGTTTTTAAAACGTGATTTATTGTCACTCAGTAACATGTATTTCCAAAATGTCATTATCTGTAACCACAAAGGGTCCTACTTCAATCTGAACAAAAATTAGCCATGTAGAACCTTAAAAAAAAGTTATCTGTTATGGCTATGTGATTTTCAGAGAAAAGTGACTGGGGCTTAAGAGGTTGAAAACAGTCTTAATATCAAGGAAAACTCATCTGACTGGTTATTTTTCCAAAAGGAGGGCGCTCCCAGTGGTGAAAAAGTAGGATTGCATGGGGAACATGAACAAAGGCGGCATGAAATCGATAACTCCAACACCTTAATCTTCCTCGAGTTAAAACTGCTGTGAGACGGAGCTGTGATAAGTGCAGGTTGGAAACCTACACAGGTACGTCTGTCACGGATAATTAGCTCGTCAGCGCCGGCGGCTCGGCTGACTGTCAGAGACATCACTGCGTGTGTGCGTGTGTGTGTGTGTGAGAGAGAGAGAGAGAATGTGTGGAAACAAGAGGATAATCTGTATAAGTGAGCATGACGGGAGAAGTGGGAGTGTAGCGAGTGTGTGAGCGCAGGTGTGTTGACACCTGTGTGTGCACACATTTTATATATATATATATATATATATACACACACTCACACACACACACGCACACACTCCTGGATGCCTACACACCTTTTTCAGTCCATTGAGAAGTGAAAAGGTAGTGTGACTGTTGTGCAAACAGGCAAACACAAAAGACGTGTGTGTGTGTGTGTGTGTGTGTGTGTGTGTGTGTGTGTTAAGAGGCAGCGAGCAGGTAATAGAGCAGACATAATGGGAGCTAAGTACCTGTAATCCTTGGAGATATCACTCCAGACAAGAGAGCGGGACTGTGGGTAATTCCCCTCGGTTGGTGTAATTGGTCCTGTGCCAGGTTGGAGAGTGTGTGTGTGTGTGTGTGTAGAGTATCAGGTGTGAGAGAGCGTCAGCTGCATTGAGTGCCTTCTATTGATCCACAGGAGTCGTTGCGAGTTACTGACAAACATTGAGTCCTCCACAGAAACATTTCCAGAATAAATTTTACTCAAATTGAAAATTTTTACTCTGGAAAAAACAACATTTTGTCCACGTCTATATGGAGCCAAATTTGCGTAAATATTTTTGAGTAATTTCCACTCTAAATTGAGTCTTATCACAACTCTAAATAACTACAGCCATTTCACTCCATACAGAGTAATCCCAATTACTGGTTACCAGTTACTGAACTTTATTTTATTCAATTAAGTATTTTATTTACTCAGAGTGATTTCTTATACTATGTGGAGCATTTTTTAGTAGATGTATTGTTCATTTTGAGCTATATTTTACTCTAAATAGATATTTTTCTTTTGTTGGTCCCATATTTTGTTTCACTTTCTATTTTTTTATTTTTTATTTTTTTATTAAACAACTCTGTAAACCTAAACACCTGGTTATTATGCTGCTCCCCTATCCTGCTACACCCTTCTGGGTCCTACCTGTGATGATGTCGACGACGATGATGATGTCGACGACGACGACGATGATGATGTCGACGACGACGACGACACTTCACCTGCTCCTCTGTAAAAAAACAGCTTCACATCAGTCAAATCATCGTTCACATTAGGGTTCAAGCACACGATTGAAAATACACTAAAAATATTATCGTTAAGAAACACCTGAATATGTGTACAAATAAACAGTGTGGTTATTTTGTTTTGCCAAAACAGAAATATAAAAAAACAAAAAACCAGACAAGCACCGTTAAATCTTCTGTTTATACGGGAAACTTTGGACGAGTCGGTCTCCGAGTAGGGTCAAAGTTCACATCCGGGTCACACATTTTGCGTCAAATCGGAATATAACCCGTTATCCGTTTTGTACCTCTTGCAATTTGTGCACAAAAATCGGAAATGGGAATAAAGATTTTTTTCCCCATTTTTTTTATTTTGGGTCTGGAATAAAATATTAAAAAAAACAAGTCGTTTTTCCCTTTTTTCGTTTTGGTTTATTTTGAAAAAAACGAAAGAACAAATGATACACGGATTTAAGCTCACTACACAGAGGGGGCACAAGCAGAAGATCTAATTATAAAACAGAAAAACGCTGCTTGTCTGAATCCGTTTGTTCTTTGGTTATTCCGTTTTGTTTTGCCGTGTTATGCTCCAAATAGTATCCAAATATAATGGTGACTATCGACTTTCAGGAACAATAGATGTTGGAACTTCTATGATTTGACACAGTAAATATATATATATTGCACGTTATATCGCTAGCCACTAACGGCAGCCGTCAAAACGCACGGAAGTTTATCACAAGAAACAAGGAGCACCAGTAGATTCATTACACCACTTCTGGTTCCTTTAATCACATATCATGTGCATGCTTTAACATATTTTTTCTTTGTTTTGATTTATTTATGTATTAATAACATTTCAATTCATCAGTTCATCAGCAATGCGACTTGTGCCTTTTTTTGAGTAAAAGTCCGCCCCCCTGTGTGTCCCCTTTGTGTGGTGGGATTAAAACATCAAGCTCTCGTCCATAGTTGTCCCGTAAATCTCCAAATATCACAAAAACAGAACAAGATTTCATCTTTAAACAGAAAAACATTACTTATGTGGTTTTTGATTTTTCTGTATTTCCGTTATGGTTTTAGGTCAGTAAAACAAAATTACCACATTGTTTGGTTATTCCATTAAAAAAAAACAAATCAAAATAATAAAGAACAAAGGGTACATGGATTAATCTGCAGAATTACTGCTTTCAATATCTGAAAATCAGAAAAGCCAAGAACACAAGCAAACAACAAGAAACGTGGGATGTGAAAATAATCAGAAACATAAGAAAACCTATACAATGATAAATAATTACGTAAAGATGAAATAATCATCAAAAGTAAATATTGTTAAACATGAATTGATTTCCAAGATATATTTGAAAATGAAAAGGTTATAAAATAGTGATCATGGAAGTAAATGAATGATGATTTGTGATCTCGTCATTAAACTGTTAATGGGTTGTTGTGTGTGCACTTGTAGGACATGATCAGATTAAGGAGATGTGAAGGCGAGTGTGTGTGTGTTTGTGTGTGTAGTCGCAATGCTTACACACGCACGCACTCCTGAATGTGTGTGTGTGTGTGTGTGTGTGTGTCCCATTTCTTCTGGATATCTGCTAATTGTGCATTCGGTTTCTGCTTAAGTGACTCTTTCGGGGGCCGAACAGATACCGAGAGTTTGATCGCCGAGAGCGACGGCGAAGGAGGAAGGAGGAAGGAAAACGGGGGAGGAGATGGAGATAAGAAGCGGGAAAGACAGCTGCTCTTTTCCCTCTCATTTCCTCCAGTTATTGGTTAACTCGCTGGAAAGAAAGTAAACGTTGAGGGACTCCAGGTCGGCCCTCTGCCTCTGCTAAGGTAGATGTGCGCTCCGCTCGAGGTCTAATTCAACTCTTGTGTCGTATTGATCGCGTCGGCGTTCTCCGGGGGAATGCCGCTCTTTGCTCAGACTAAAGGTAGACAACGGTGAGAGAAAACTGTGCTGGAAAAGCCTCCCTGTGGACTTCAGCTTGTGTTTTCTCACTCAGTGAGGCTGCAGTTCTACAGGAAGTGGACCAAAGTTATCATATAGTAGGGGTGGGCATTGGGTGCATCAAAACCCCACAATGGTTTAAAATCAATCTGTCCCTAGTTTAATCATGTTCCAATGACCAAAATAAGAAGCCTTGCAAAATATTTGCCAAATCAATTAATATTTAAGGTTGAAATATTCACATATGCCCCATTATGAGTGATTTTTACCTTTAATATAGCATTTGGGTTTTTTTTTTTGCTGGAATAAAATATATAGAAATGTAAAAAAATGTATTTAGCTTTGGATATTGAAGCCTAATAAGGCACTATTGACATATTTACACAATTAGCATGATGAATTAATGATCTAGCAGTAATTTGTCATTTCTGTTTTCTTGTGTTTTGCAGGAAAACAACAAAATAATGCATATTTTGTTATTATTGGTGTTTTTTTAATTTTTTTTTCACTGGCTGGGTGGACCCCATAAACAATGATAAACTCCACAGAAAAAAATGTAATTTTTTTAATATATTTCTGTCCCAAATCTAAATTTGTTCCAATACCTAAAAAAGATAACCAGGCAAAATATTAACCAATTCTATCATTGTTTATGGGGTCAAACAAGCTAGTGAAAAAACATTTAAAAACCCCACCAATAATAACAGAAAATATGCAATATTTTACAAGGCTTCCTGTTTTTGTCATTGGAACATAATTAGACTAGGGACAGATTGATGTTAAACATTGAGGGGTTTGATGCCCCCTGGGGTAATATGAAAAAAAAATTCATATCACAATTATTTTTTTTTGTAAAATCCCATTTTTTTTTTTCATTCATATCATTTAGACTATTTTCAAGTTATTTTGACAAATAAAACAAATTAATTCACCTACTTCGTACCTCATCACCCTAAATGAGAAAAAAGGGATAAAAGATTATTTAAATTAAGGTACTTTTCAAACATTTTTAAAAATGTATGAACACAATTTATCAAACTGGTTCCAAGTACAGTTAACATCAAACATAAATGCTGACATGTTCTTTTAGTCACAGACAATCTTTTTACTTTGTTTAACTAAAATGGTGTAGCATTAGCATTAGCAGCACTTGCTACATAACAAAGCAGCATATCAATCTAGTGATTTCCATTTGTTTTTGAGGTAACGCACACGTTGATAAAATCCTACTTCAAGCAACCTTTTGAACCCCTCATTTCACAACAGACATAAGCAAAAAAAAAAAAAAAAAAAAAAGAGATAGGCAACTGGCGGCCCGGGGGCCACATGCGGCCCTCGGCTTAATTTTATGCGGCCCTTAAAGTGAACGTGCAAAATGACAGAATAATACACAAAACAAGAGAAAGAATACATTAAAAAATATATAGATTAAAAACAAAGAAAATACAACAAAAACACACAAAACTACACCAAAAATGAACAAAACGACAACAGTAATCATCAAAATTACTCAGAAAGATATACAAAATTACAACAACAAAAAGACAAGAAAAACACAAAAAAAATGACTCTGCAAACCCATAGTAGACAAATATACAATGTGACTCCAAAAAACATATATTTTACAGGAAAAATACATAAAAGAACGACAGATATTCAATATAGTTTTACAAGAAAAACAATAATGGGTCAAAGTCATTGGACAAAATAACACAAATCCCCTTTTATTAATCACTAGCAGATCAATAACAACATTTTAACGCACTTTTGACTTTTCCCTTCATTAAGGTTGTAATGTAATGTGAGATTACATTCTGTAGTGTTGCTAAACCACATTCAGGACGCCGTCCCTTTATGAAGAGTGTTAGCGGAGCGCTGATTGAGCTCTTAATAATTCTTCAGTGTGTCTGTAGTGCTGAAAAACACATTGGATGTGCTTAGTATGCGACACAGACAAGGCACCGCAAGGGATAAAATGTTGATCTCCGTGATTTGGGAGATCGTCGTCACGTTTTTATCCTTAACGATCTCATATCGTCAGATCGCACACCTTTATCATATAGCGATAGTTTTAGTGCCACAGTTCTGTACCGACAAAAATAAACGAGTAAATTACAGAATTTACTTCCCGAGACTTCAATATAGTTAGTATTTTTCAAACAACATCGAGCATAAATTACAATCAGACACTGATTATAGCCTCGCGTGCATGTTTTGGTAAAATATCACATTCAGACACAAAATGCGAGCACAATATTTCACGAGCAATTCACGACGTCAAATACAGTAATAAGAAAATTCCACCATATTTTTCACTGTAAAACGTGCGGTCTAATGTCGAGCTTTAGCATAGCTTTAGCATAGCTTTAGCATAGCTTTAGCAAGCGGCTGGACGTCAAATCTCGCAGAAAATCTGGCGTGACCTCGGCTGGTTTGAGTGCATGGGGAAATTCTTCAAACGGAATCTTCGAGGCTAGCCTTACTTTTCTCAGCCTTTATTAACAAATCATAAATCCTAAAAGCGACAAACAATTAAATCCTACGTTAACAAAATGCGGTCAATCAAGAACTTTGAATGATTTAAACCTGGAATTTTTAACTAATTTGGTTTCAAGACGTCACTACGAGAAAACAATCGGTAACATAAGGATGGCATTACGCTGTCATTAGCATTAATAAGGTGTCATTAAGTGTCGTTCACTAAATTATGACACCTTTGGAGCTATGTTGGCATTTTCTGGGTTAGGTGGAGGGATCTAGTGGGGTTGGGGTAAATTATCATTGTTGTTGCGTAATTGATAATTAATTACAATTATGACGTAATTGTAATTTCTAAAATCTGTTTCTGTTGTAATCATAATTGAATATGTAAAATTGACTGTAATTGTAATTCTAATTCTATAAACAAAAATGAAAATTACAATTTCATGCAAAACTGGGGAACCATGTTACAGTTCTATTTACAGTTCGACACATATTTATTTGACAATTATTAAAATATGTTTCATATCAAGCTTTCCCACATTTTACCATTTAAAAATAAATAAATAAATACATTGAGGGATATACCAAAACAAATATGGTTCAGACGCCCACAACAAAAATATTAAAACCTATATTTTCACTGATTATGAAGCCTAACAAGGGAACCAATAGATAGGAAATAAATTAGATGATAGATAATAGTTTTTAGTGTATTTTACAGCTGATTTAGGACCCGTTAGCATTAGAGATGCTAACAAAAAACTTTTATTATGTTATTATTAATTGTAACTGAACTTTAGTAATTGAGAATGGTATTGCAATTGAATTTCTGAGGATACAAAATAATTGTAAATTAATAGAAATTGGAAAGAATGCTGGTCAGTGTGATTGTAATTGAGCATGGGCAATTGAAAATGTAATTGTAACTGAAAAATGCAATCGACCCCAACCCTAATTGGGGGTTAGGGTAACGAACGGCAGCTTTTATGACACATTATTCATGCTAATGACAGGGTAATGTCAGCCTTATGTATACATAGTCAATGTCAAGTGTAACCAAACAATTTACAGTAAATGTGGTGCCGTGTTTGTTTTAAAAACTCAAACAAACAGCTATAAAATGCTAATTAAATACAAATAATACCAGATTACGGCCTCCTAATGTTTCCTTTTCCAGTGGCTGAAATCAGGCCTGTGACCCACTTTTGGGTCCCAACCCACCAGTTGGAAACCCCTGCTTTTCAACCAAATCCAAGGCGACGCATGACATTTGCATGTGAATGTAGAGGAAAGCGGTGGACGGAGGTTTTTGCTGTTAGCGCTGACTCAGCGCAGCGAGGGGTGGACGGACATGTGCAGCGGGGCGGGATGAGAGCGAATACCTGCGATGAGAAAAATATGGATTCCTGTCGGCAAGACAAATTGATCTCCAGTGTGTGGGAGGAGCTCGGGGAAAAGTGCTGAGAGGTGTGTGTGCGTGTGTGTGTGTGCAGAAGTGCAGCAGATGTTCATCAGATACAAACAAACACAGATGCTCTCTGAGAGCGCTTTGATGCTCGCAGCGTTATCTGCACTTCTTTGGCCACACACACACAAACACACACACATACACACGCACACACACACACACACACAGAAGTGTAGCTCATGTTGGTTTCGTGTGGTCAGAAAATATTAAAGTGGCCATCGTTCATGAACTAATTCACGTTTTGAATCAACGTAAACAGAAGGTAGGTTATTTCTGCCACACTGGAGGTTGCCAGATGTTCATAGAGCAGAGGTTGGCAACTATTATCACAGCAGGGCCACAAAGATGTACTTGTTTGATCTAAGGGCCACGTTATCAACATTCATGTCAGCATTTAGAATAATGAGCAATCGGAGCATTAACGAAGAGTTTTTATAGTCAAATTGTGTGTTTTTCTGTCATTCTGTGTCATTTCTGTTGTCCTTTTGTTTATTTTTCTTGTAAAATATGTGTTTTGGGAATTTTTCGTACATTTCTTTGACCATTTTGTGTACTTTTGTTTGTTTTGTGTTTAGGGAGTCGTTTTGTGCATTTTGTTTATTGTTTTGTCTAGTTTTGATTATTTTGTTGTCATTTTGTGTGTTTCTGGGGTTATTTTGTGTATTTTTGTTCTCAATTTGCATATTTTGCTTTTGTTTTTGTGTTAAGAAGGTCGTCATGTGTGTTTTTTGCATTTGTTTTCCTGTTTAGAAAGTCAACATGTGTGTTTTTGGAGTTCTTTTGTGCATTTTTCTGTCATTGTTGTGTATATTTTGAGAGTCATTTTGTGTATTTATGTTGTCGCTTTGTGTGTTTTGGGATTTTTTGTGTATTTTTTTGCTTATTTGGTACATTTTTGTGGGTGTTTTTCCCATTATTGTTGTATATATTAGTAGTCTTGTGTGTTTTGTGAATCCTTTTGTGTGTTGTTGTCGATATGTGTGTTTTTGGAGTCATTTTATGCATTTTTCTGTGATCGTTGTGTATATTTGTAGTTGTTTTGTGTATTTTGTGTGTTGTCGTCAATTTGTATGTTTGTTGAGTCGTTGTGTGTGTTTTTGGAGTCTTTTTGTGCATTTTTCTTTTCATCGCTGTGTATATTTGTAATTGTCTTGCGCATTTTGCGAGTCATTTTGTGTATTTTCGTTGTCGTCTTGTGTGTTCTTCTGTTATTTACGTATATATATAGTTCTCTTGTGTGTTTTTGTGTATTGTCCTGTTATATTTGTGTATAAATGGGTCTGAATCCCCCATGAAGGTCCTTTAGAAACAATAAATCCAACCTGGCAACACAGCTTTACTCTATGCTTTCATTTTAATCTTTTCTCCTCTGTAAAGTTAAAGAAAATAACGAGGCAGTTTTTAAGAGCAGAAATGTCAGATGCAAAAAAATTTTAAAAAAAAATTATTTAATTCATTACTAAACCTTTTTTTTTTTTTTTTTTTTAAAGAGGAGAAATGTAAGAGCAGGCACATTAGATTCCAAGAAAATGGCAGAAACTCACCCAAACTGAAAGGCAGAGAGTGAGAGAAAAGGTGTCAAAGAAGATTTCATTTCCCACCCAAACTGGATGTAAATAGTTGAAACGTGACAGTAAATGATAAGAAAACACCATCTTTCCTCTGTGTGTTTGTTTTAGTGCACCGACTGGACATATTTGTGCACACTGCTGCTATGTGCAGAGAGTCTGGAGGTGTGCGTGGGCTGCAGTGAGTCTCCCAGAGGCTTTGAAATCTCCTAACACCTGTTCTCTCTCACACACATATACACACACGTAGAGCTGCAACTAACAATTATTTTCATAATCGATTAATCGGTCAAAAAATAAATCGATTAATTGGATAGTGTGACATGAGTATGAATTAAAGCACAATTTACAACAACTCAATAATGAACTTGTTTTACTGTCTTTGCAGTATTAGGTTAAAGAAAGTCAGTCGCCCAAAAAGTAAAACACACACATACTAGTACCTTAAAAAAATACTTCAAACAAATGTGAGTAGATGTGATAAAATACTCTAACTTCAGTCTAAATACAATTAATCCATCCTCACTCCATTACAGGCCAAAGTCCATCACTCACACTTTAGGTCAAATCATTAAAACGTGAGGCTTTAAACTATATTTGACCACCATTTTTTACAATTTAACTTTATGTACAATTATTTAAAATGTACTTATTTAAAAAATGCTTAAGCTGATTCAACTGAAATACAAATGTCTCACACACACAAACACTCTTGCACACACACACAAACGCACGCATGCCCACACAGAAACACTCGTGCGCACACACAGACGCACTCACACAAACACTAGGCATCCGCACGCACGCGCACACATACAAGCACATCGGGGGGTCGCATACACACAAACACTTGTGCGCGCACACACAAACACTTGTGCGCGCACACACAAACACTCGTGCGAGCACACACACAAACACTTATGCGCACACATATAAGCACATCAGGGGCGCGCACACACACACAAACACTCTTGCACACACACAAACACACGCATGCACACACAGAAACACTCGTGCGCACACACGCACGCACTCACAAACACTCGGCATGCACACACACACACACACACACACACGCACGCACACATGCAAGCACATCGGGGGGTCGCTTACACACAAACACTTGCGCGCTTACACACAAACACTTGCGCGCGCACACACAAAAACACTCGCGCGCGCACACACACAAACACTCGCGCGCGCACACACACAAACACTCGCGCGCGCACACACACAAACACTCGCGCGCGCACACACACAAACACTCGTGCGAGCATACACACACACAAGCACATCAGGGGCGCGCGCGCACACACAAACACTCGTGCATGCGCACACACACACAAACACTCGTGCACGCGCAATCACACAAACACTTGTGCACATGCACAAATACTGGTACATTTAGTTAGATTTTTTATTATAGTTCTTATTTAAAGCTTAATTTTGCACTGTAAACTCTACACATATTGTTTATTCAAAAGTAGTGTAATAAAACCATTTTTTTTAACATTTATGATAAATAATTGTGATTATAATCATGATTACAATATTGATCAAAATAATTGTGATTATCATTTTGGCCATAATCGTGCAATATCACAAATTTCACTGCTTTGTTTTCGGTGAAAAGTTGTGAAGCTTTAGAAACTTTAGGTCGCTTCAATTTTTTCCTCTCTCTGCCATTCTTCTTCGCTGTTTACGTGCTCATAGTTGGTGGTCAAACACTGCCCCTAGCAGTCAATGTTAGGTACTGCAGCAAAAAAGAAAAAAGCAGGAAGCAGCCACTGACTGGATTTTATCATTAATTTACAAGTTTTAACAATGACACAAAATCTGCATCAACAAGTTTTTGTAGTCGACATCATGGATTATGTTGTTTAATCATTGCAGCTTTATAAGCAACTGTTCGCATTATTTATGAATATCAAGTTTGAAAAAGCAATACTGCAAAGTATGCTGGCGTTTCTTGAATTTGCAACAAGTTTTTTTTCTTCCAGAAATCCTTTTGTAGGAATTGTGCATTGCATCATGAATCATGTTTTCCTTGAACTGAATCCTCTCGTGGGAATATTTGGGATGCTGTGTGGGCCTGGAGGCATGACCTCTGTTAAATTGTCTTTTCCTGTACTGTATGTTCTGCTTTCAGAATTTTTTAATGTATTTTTAGCTTTAGAAATGCTCTTTTTAAAATGTCTTTCCTTTGGTCATTTGTTGTGTTCTTCAAAAATTATGCTTTGTTCTTGGAAAAGTTACATTTAATGTTTTGGTTTTCATTCAAAATCTTTGTTTTCACTTTAAAAAAAAAAAAAAAAAAAAGACAATTACATTTTGTTTAAAAAAATAAAAAATAAATCGAGTTTCCATCCTACAAAAAAAAGTCGGTCACTCACATTTCAAAGTTGGGGTCATTTGCTTTCTGAGCAGGTGATTCTGCCCTGCTGGACTCTGATTGGTTGCCTTTGCCGTTTCCATGGGAAGGATGCTGTTTGATTCTTGTCCAATCAGAACAGTCGGAGTCCAACAGCAGGTTTCTGCATTTAAATTCAACTGGTCCCACAAGAAGAGCTGCAGAGAGTTCAAAATACTAGATAAATATATTCTAATACTTCAAAAAGATCATAAATATTTACAAAAATAAATGTTAATAAAAATCATTAATATTCAATTTAATACATTTAATAAAAAGATTTTAGACAAAATGCGAAAAAGGTATTAGGACATGTTTAAATTAAAATAAAAGCAACTTTAATATAATGTGACTTTTACTAAAAATGAATAACAATTTTTGTTTGGCAAATTTTGAAACTTTAACTATTCAAATCTGATTATAGGGGGAGGACTAGCTACATATGAGATAATGTATGAAAATAACTTTTTTTCTTCTTTTTTGTCCCAAACACATCCGTTCTTCCCGATATTTAAAAGGTTGAAATAAATAAAAAATAATAATTAAAAATGCATGTTTTGAGTGAAATTTATGTTTTGAGTGAATTCCAATTTATTTAGATTTTTATTTTATTTTCTGTTGGGTTTTTGATTGTCAGTGTTATAATACAATTTTACATAGCGCTCTTAATTCTGTAAAGCTGCTTTGAGTGTCCATTCTTTCACTCCACACTTAGTGGTGGTAAACTACTGATGTAGCCACAGCTGCCCTGTATGTATTGTGTTTTTATCCATTTTTGTGTATATATTGTCTTGCGTTTTTTTTTCTTTACCCTTTTGTCTTTTTTTTTATTAACATTAAAAAGACAAAAAAAAAAAACAGTCACATGATGTATGTACATGTGTACTATTAAAGTATGTAACAAGCATAATCTTTGTCTTCTTTTTTTAATTAACAAGAAAAAACAACAAAAAAGTCACATTTACATGTGCACTATTTAAATATTTAACATACATCCTCTTTTTTTTTTTTTTTTAAATTAACAATTAAAAACACCAAAAACAGTCACATATTTACATGTGTACCATTAAAATATTTATAAAACCACCACAAGTGGCAGTATTAGCTTCTGTGCTAATGCTACACTGACATTTTTTAACAGCCAGCAGCTAATCATGCTAATTAGGCCTATGTAGTAAAAAAAAAAAAAACACTAAATGATATTAACTTACTTCTTCCACGTTTGTGCTTGAGTCATGAAGAGTTGGTACAGCATGGAGCTTTATCCAGAGTCTTTGAGCTAAGCTAAGCTAAGCTAGCTCACTTCAGCCCCATGTTTTCAAAGCAGTCCCACATGTTTGGTAACAACCAGCAAAGATCAAATCCATCCACCTGTTGAGTTGTTAATGAGGGTGGAGCTCAGCTTCCTGTGGGAGGGGCAGGGGGAGGAGTTAATCCTTCTATTGCATCACAAAATATGGAGCAAAAACGGGATGGAGGAATCATACATTTTTACTTTTGTAACTATGGAGACATATTACTGTTGGAAAACCATTAAAAAGTGAAATTTGTACAATGTGGGACATTTAACCAAATTGTCAATGTAAACCTTTGCTTTAATCAGAAAGAAAATGGGTTAAAAGTGACCAAAAATTGTGGGGAAATGTGGTGAAATGGGGTTTTAAAAACCACAGAAAATGGTTAAAAAGTACAAATTACAGTGGTCAAAAACGGACAAAAAAGGTAAAAAAGGGATCAAAATGTCAATATTGGAACAATTATTGTAAACTGGCAAATAATGGGCAAATGGTGAATGTGGTTAAAATGGCAAAACAAAAACAAAAAGCAAAGCAAAAAAAAGCATGAAATATGGTGAAAAGAGGTTAAAAGTGACAATAATGAGTCAACATATGTAACATTAAGTAGGAAAAGTGGTGGAAAGGGCCAAAATTATCTTGGTAGTGGAAACATGTGCAGAAAAGGCATTGAAATTTGATGGAGTAGTAACAGAAATGTGAGTAACGTAGCAAAAATGCATTAAAAGGGGCAAAAATATGGCAAAAAAAAGTGAATAAAATGTAAAAATAGACAAAAATGGCCTCAACTTGTTAGTATATTTTTAGTTTCTTGAAGGCATCTAGCGACCCCCACTCAGTGTCTCCTGACCGCAAATGGGGTCCCAAACCCCAGGTTGAGAACCCCTACTCTAAACTACTCGACTCAACTAATTGGTCAGGACCCAAAAGTGGGTCATGAACCTGTATTGGGTGGGTGGTGGACAGCTAGTCTAAAATAAATACACTCTTAATGTCTCTCATGTTGGATTTGTCTTTTATTTTGAAAGAAGCTTTTCTTTTGACAAGCATGCTGTGAAATGCATGTTGCACTGGAAAACATATAGATTTATGTTGAAAAAAAAAAGATTATATACGTGTGTTTTGATTTGATTTGATTTGATTCTATTTTGAACATGAACACAACAGCAAAAAACAAATAAATCAAATTAAAATAAATCAAACAAAACAGAGAATGAACAAATTGTACAAAAATCGCGATTTAATGACTGTGGCAAAAATGTGGGACCTAGGGTCAAACCCGTTAGGCAACTGGTGGTCCGGGGTGCCACATGAGGCCCAAGTTTTATTTTTGTGTGGTCCCCAAAACAAACAACAACAAAAAAACAGTGACTCAAGAAGTTACAGAACAAAAACTCCCAAAGCACACAAAACGACAGAAGAAAGCACCAAAGGACGAAGAAAATACTCAAACAATAATATAAAATAACAAAAACACAATACTATCGCTACTGCGCAGCATTGGTTGAGGCCAGGAAATTTTAGGCAAAACAAGGCAGCAGCTGTTAGCGTTTAATTGGCTGTAAAATATGCAGTTAATAAGACAAAGATCTGAAAATACACATATTGCATATAGACATTTATTTTTAATAATGATTTATTGGCTTCATATGTGGATTAAACAAGAAGAAAAAGACAGCAAAAGCACATAAAATAACAAAAAAGCACAGAATGTAAACAAAACAACATTAAAAAACGTATATATTTCACCTTACTCCTTTTTTCTTGTTTTCTTAGATATTATTATACTTTTAATATTTTTACACACACTTTTGAAAACAAATAAAGTACATTCATTCATTCATTAACATATTATGTGTGTGTGTGAGTGTGTAGTGACAGAAGTGTGCCATGTGTGTTAAAACGCTTAATATTAATATTTCATTCCAGCTTCTTCCAGATTAAAGGAATTAAGACGCTCGTCTTCCTCTGTTGGGATCAAAGCAGAGGAATCAAAGCGTCCTTATTGAAGAAGACAAGAGCCATGATCGATGCCAATGAAGCAATCAGCCTTTATTTTGAAGGAGGTCGCCGATTCTCGTCCGTCAAGGTTAAGAGTGCGCCACTTGTCACGCGGTGATTTATTATGGCCAGCAGCAGACGAACCGCGGCGCTAATAAGTGCGTGAGCCACATTTTTTAGGAAATTAGCCTTGAAAAATTATCGTGTCACGATTGATGGTCGTCAAGCGAGCGTCGGGAGGGGGCGTGGCCTGATTCAGGCCCTGCTTTATCAGCAGCAGCACGCGGGAGTGTTATTCACATCATTTCACGCCGTCTTTGTTTCCAGCAGCTCATGTGTGCAGATGTGAGCGTAAAAGAAATCACCTTTTTGTTGTGGGATTTCAAAATAAAGCATCAAATTGCAATTAGGAGACGAAAACTCCTGCAGGGCTTTAATCAAACGTGAGATGTTAAACAAAAGTGACGCCCAAAAGCTGATTGTGAAGAAGACACAGTGGTGTTGACTGATGGTTAATTTACAAAATAAAGTTTGCACAACTTTTTAACACTTTATAAACACACATTTCTTCAACTGAGCTGTCCAAATCATCTAATATTTCCAATTTAAAGCCAATATTTTGAGGTACTGGTAAATAGGAGGACCAATTTTTCACTTATTGGGTGAAATATTCAACATTTAGTTGTATAGGATTTCAAAACACAACATCAAATTGTAAGTAGGAAGCTAAAACCCCTACAGGATTAAATCAAAATAGGAGACACCAAAACAAAGCCTGTGTCTGTTGCCTAGCAGCAGCAGGGTCGGGGGTCAATTATAATTGAAATTGCGTATGATAATTAATTACAATTATGGCGTAATTATAAAATTGTATGTTTGAGAATATTTCGATATTTTAGCATTCGCCTGGCGTTAGCATTAACCTAGCATTAGCATTAGCATGGCGTTAGCATTAACCTAGCATTAGCGTGAACCAGGGTTGGGTTCAATTATAATTGTAATTGTGTAATTGATAAATACAATTATGTCATCATAATTATAATTGTTATTGTAATTTTAAAATGCTGTTGCCGTTGTATTCATAACTAAATTGTAATTCAGTTTAGATAATTGACTTTGTAATTGTAATTGCCATGAAAATTCTATAAAAATTATTTTTATTATTATATTTTAACGCTAAACTGAGGAACCATGTTACAGTTTTATGTACAGTTCTACACATACTGTATCTAGTTAACAATTATTAAAATGTGTTTCATATCAAGCTTTCTCACACTTTTTAAAAAAATTGAAATTGAGAGGTACACTGACACAAAAAAGGCTCAGATGTCCACACCAAAAATATTAAAACCTATATTTTCATTGATTAGGAAGCCTAACAATGTAATCAATAGATAGGAAATAAATTAGATGATAGATATTAGTATTTAGTGTTTTTTACAACTGATTTAGGACCCGTTTGCATTAGAGATGCTAATAGAAAGCTAACACAAAAGGAAGATTAACTTTTATTAGGTGATATATTTCAGGCTCAGTCATTTTGATTAATTTTAATTGGACTTTAGTAATTGAGAATTCAATTGTAATTGGCTTTGTGGGGATAAAAAATAATTTTAATTTAATTTTAATTGGAAAAATATGCCTGTCACTGTAATCATAATTGAATTGGTAATTGAAATCGTAATCGTAACTGAAAATGTAATTGACCCCAACCCTGGCGTTAGCCTAGCGTTAGCAATAATCTAGCAATAGCATGAGCCTAGCATTAACAATAGCCTAGCAATAATATTAGCCTAGCATTAGCATTAACCTAGCAATGGCACTAACCAAATATTAGCTGAACATTATAAATTCGGTTGAAAAAAGTTGAAAAGGTTTAAATAGGTGAAATGTAGCAGCTGAACATGTTAAAGGTTGAATGGTCAAAATCAGTTGAAGAAAGGCTGGGGATGAAGGGGTTAAAAGTTGTAAAAAGCTGACATTTCCAATTGAAATGAATGGGAAAGAAAAAATGTAAAGTCAAAAAGTTTAAAAGTTACAAATTAAAAGTGATAGCATAGATCTTGGGAACTTTCATAATTTTTTGATAGCTTATTTGTCAAAATCGGACAAACGGTGTAGCAGAAGTTAGCGACGACGGAAGAAACAAGTTCGGATGAACTACGGCTGGGCCCGTGGAACGTGCCAAATAGCTTGTACCACGTTCCCGAAAATTCAGTCAAATGACTCGGTTCCACCGAGTAAAACAAATCAATGTGTGCAGCATAAAATCGTAATCTACGTTGAATGGCCTTTGAAACGATATATCACACGACTATGTTCCGATAAATTGAGAAATTACCGGAAAAGCGAGTGGGTCCCCCATGGGTGGGTCACCAACCTTTCAGAATGGTCTCCGAGAGTCTCTTGATATCTGTTCTAGAATATCCATGTCAAATTACAGCTCGATTCAACGAGCATTAACGGAGGAGTAGTCATTTCAAAAGTGGGGGCCCCGGGTGCCCCCGTTGCACATATGGAGTAATGGGCCCCATTCATATATTGGTATGTGTCAACGATTCGGTACCACAAACTGTCGCAATATTTGACTCACAAATAAGTGAGAAAACGACTTTAATGGAAATTGCCCTTAATCGAATAGTGCAAGACAATCATAATCTACGTTGAATTATCTTTGAAAGGCTATAATCGCACGACTATGTTCACATACATTTGGAAAGTACTGGAAATGGGGGGGGGGCCCAAATCAAAAATCGGGCTCTGAGTGTCAATGCGTACACATCCATAGATTATACGTAGCTATCAAATTTCAGCCCAACCCGTTCACGAATAACAGAGGAGTAGAGATTTTAAGTAGCGTACACAACAACAAGAGCAAAGTGAGTGGCGTTTTGAGTCCGATAGCGCGGCCTAAACAACGTAAAACAATGGGCCCCCCTACATCCTCACTAATTAAGAGGTGATGAAGTTGAATGAAAGTAAAAGAGCCGCGGCGGTGACTAAAGTACGCTGCGACTCTGCTGCCTGTCCAGCTTGTAAACCCAGGAGAGGAATGGAGCGTGAAGTGCATTTTTCATCCCTGTGTTTGTGCAGCGTTCAGTGAACACATGTAATGCATCACGCTGTGATTTCTGACAGCGAGGTGGAGGTAATAACTCGGCCTCTCCTTGCTCCACGCCGCCGTGTCAGCCATCCATCTGCAGGCCGAGGACAACTCATTTCATCGCTGTGACACGCCATGATGGAGCGGCTGGCCTCGGACCAGTCCACTTATTCCTGCGTCCACTCGTCGGACGCTCGGAGAGTCTATTGATCTGTAACGGCTGGACGAACGCAGAGGAACATCCTCTGAAACATTTGTTATTCCTCACTATTGTTTTACGTTTCTGCCTCCGTCTGTGTTTGTCCGATTGTGACAAATAAGCTATCAAAAAATTCAGAAAATTCCAGAGATTTATGCTGTCGCTTTAATAATTTGTAACTTTTAAACTTTTTGACTTATTACTTTTTTTTCTCTCCCATTCATTTCTATTGGAAATATCAGCTTTTTCCAACTTTTAACCCCTTCATCCCCAGCCATTATTCACCTGATTTTAACCATTCAACCTTTAACATGTTCAGCTACTACCTTCAACCCATTTCAACTTTTTCAACCAATTTCAAACTTTTTAACTTTTGCATCCCATTTCAACTTTATTTTTTGACCTGTTTCAACTTTTTTTTCAACTCATTTCAACTTTTTAAACCCATTTCAACTGTTTTTTTTTAAAAAAAATTCAACCCATTCCACCTTTTTTAAACCCATTTCAACTTGTTCAGCCCATTTCAACTTTTTAACCAATTTCAAACAATTGTTCCAACCTTTCAACTTTGTCAACCCATTTCAACTTCTTTTTCAACACATTTCAACTTTTTTTTTTTTTTTTTTAACCCTTTTCAACTTTTTTCAACTTTGTTTTCTTTACCTTTTCCCCAGCTTATTTCAACTTTTTTTTTTTAACCCATTTCAACTTGTTTAACCCATTTAAACCTTTTTTAACCCATTTAAACCTTTTTCAACCCATTTCACCCTTTTTGACTTTTGCATCCCATTTCAACTTTATTTTTTGACCTGTTTCCACTTTTTTTTCAACTCATTTCAACTTTTTTTAAACCCATTTCAACTTTTTAACCAATTTCAACCAATTGTTCCAACCTTTTGGAACAATTATCAATTAACAATTAAAAAACAACTTTGTCAACCTATTTCAACCCATTTTAACTTTTTTTTTTTTTTTTATTCCAACCCATTTCAACTTTATTTCAACCTTTTTCAACCCATTTCAACTTCTTTTTTTTTTTTTTAACCCATTTCAACTTTTTCAACCCATTTCAACTTCTTTTTTTTTTTTAACCCATTTCAACTTTTTTAAACCCATTTCAACTTTTTACAAACTTTTCACTTTTTTTCCAATTTTTTCAAACTTTTTCAAATTGTTCCAACCTTTTCAACTTTCATTCAACTTTTTTTTTACCTTATTGCCAATGTTCAGCTATTGCTAGGTTAATGCTTTGCTAATGCTAGGTTAGTGCTAACGATTCAAGATTGAAGTTGTTTATTGTCATGTGCACGGATGGAAACATGTTCCACTGTACAATACAATTCCTGCTTTGCTGTCCACACTGGATCATGCCACAAAGAAAAGCAAACACATTTGTAACAAAGAACAAAAACAAACCAAAGAAAAGTACAGTATAATAACACAATTATAGTAATTTAAATTGTAATAAAGATATACAGTTATGTACAAGGTAGAAAAGATAGGATGATCAAATATGAAGTGTATTGTGCATTGGGAGAATGAATGGAGCTGAAGGTGAATCATATTCTAACGCTAGGCTAATGCTAACACTAGGCTAATGCTATGCTAATGCTAATGTTAAGCTAATGCAGTGTGACACGGGATAGCACCTGCATCCTCACTTGTATCTTCTTCAGGAAATGCAAATATTCCAGTTCGTGTTTTTCCTTACGTCATGTTGTGTTTTTATTGTTATTTTGTGTGCTTTTGGAGATATTTTGTGTAATTTTTTGTTATTTTATGTATTGTTTTCGCTCAGTTTTGTTCTGTCTAATGTGAACTTTTGGAGGTTTTTTGTATTTGTTTGTTGGTTTGAGTTTTTGTTCTAGATTTGCAGATTTTTTCTATGTTATTTTGTGTATTTTTTAATGATTTTGTGTGTTTTAAGTTAATTTGATTGTATTTTGTGTGTATTTGCTTTTCTATTGTGTACGTTTTGGTTGTTTTTATCTTTGTGGTTTTGGAGTTATTTGGTATAGTTTGCAGTGTTTGTTGTCAATTTGTGTAATTTATTTGTATTTTTGGAATCATGTCTTTTCTTCAATTATGTGTGATTTTGTTGTTCGTTTGTGTGTAATTGGAGTTAATCTGTATATTTCTTGTTGTTTGGAGTGGCCGTTGTATTTTTGTGAAGTTTTTGCACTCTCATTGTGTATTTTTCTGTCGTTTTAATTTAATTTGATTGTATTTTGTGTGTATTTGCTTTTCCATTGTGTTGGTTTTTTCAGTCATTCTTGTTGTTTTTTTGTTTTTTTGTGGTTTTGGAGTTATTTGGTATACACATTTGGAGTCAATGTGTGTTTTTTTGGATTTTGGAATATCTCTGTGTGTTTTAACATTAATAAGTGTGTTTTTGCTGTTTTTTTTGTGTATTTATGTTGACATTTTGTGCATTTTTCTGTCATTTTGTGTTTGTTTTTTACAGTAATTTTGTGTCTTTATATAGTTTTTTTTGTGGTAATTTGAGTTATTTAGTATATTTCTTGTTGTTTGGAGTGTTCGTTGTCCTTTGGTGAACCTTCTTGTTATTTTTGTAAATATTGAGCTATTTAGTGAGTTTTTGCTGTTGCTTTGTGTATTTATGTTGATATTTTGAGCATTTCTTTTGTCATTTTGTGCATTTTTCGAGGTATTTTGTGTATTTCGTTGGGTTGGGTCCCTCCAAATTCTTCAATAACAAATTAAAGTGAGGGCAGCTTGTGGCCCCCAGGCCGCCTATTGCACATATCGACTACAAAACATCCATATCGGTGCTTCAATGCTCCTGCAATCCACCAATCATGGGAGTCACTGTGTGCTTTGTTGTGGCCCTGCCTCTGTCACTTTGTTGTGTTGCTGTTGCCGCCCTTAGGCACTGCAGGTCACCCTGATTTGTGCACAAGTGTTGAAGCTAACACCTGACCCCGAGGCCTCGGCGCAGAGATCCAGAGCTGAGCTGACACGTGACGACAAACGGGGTAAACACGCGCGCTTTCAGAGCTGCTGCTGCTGCTGCTGCATATTCATGGTGTCAGACGGAAACACATGGAAGGTAAAATAAAGGATCATCCTCACAGGAGTGTGTGTGTAAGTGATGTGAGGTAAGAGAACATGATGCACACACACACAGGGGTGGACTGGCCATCTGGCATACGGGATGGTAACAGGTGGCCAAAAATGGTCCAAAAATGGCAAAAACGTGGCAAGAAAAGAGTGTAAAATGACTAAAATGGGCCAAAAAATGAGCATATAAAGAGGAACCAGGTGGTCTGTAATGGCAAAGGGAAGCTTTAATGGGCAAAATGTGGCAAATAATAGTGAAAAAGGGCAAAAATGTAGAACAAAAAGAGGCAAAATGTAAGGAAAAAGGCAAACAAGTGCTATCTATTGGGCAAAAGTTAGCTTATTTGGATGAAAAGTGACCAAAAAAGTTCAAGAACAGACAAATTGGATAAAAGTGTCAAAAGGAAGTTGCAAAAAATAGGTATTTATTGTCAAAAGGTAGCTAAAGTATGAAAAACAAGTGTCAAAACATTTGGAAAAGGGGCAAAAATGTGACAAAGGAAGTTCCAAAATGGCCAAAGAAAACAGGTGAAAAAGGGGTTCAAAAGTTTTCACATTTTAAGGTTTTCTTAAAATTTAGACATAAAGAGCCACATGTTGAGCATCGATCTCTGGGTCACATGATCAACATTAATGTCAGCATATGAACAATCGAAGCATTAACACAGGAAACAACGGAGGATTTTTTTTGTTGTTTTGTGTATTTTTCATACATAGTATTGGTTAATATCTGAATATAGAATATGGAACAATTCTAGTAAAATTTTGTGTGTAATTGGAGTTATTTTGTATATTTCTTGTTTGGAGTGTCCGTTGTCCTTTAGTGAACGTTTTTGTTATTTTTGTAAATCTTGAATCTTCAATCTTCCTTTGTGTATTCTTCTGTCGTTTTGTGTGTTTTAATTTAATGTGATTGTATTTTGCGAGTATTTGCTTTTCCATTGTGTTGGGTTTTTTTTGTCATTCTGTGCATTTCTATTTTTGTGGTTTTGGAGTTTAACAATGACCGATCGGAGAATAACACATGAAACAACTGAGTGATTTTGTTGTTGTTTTGTGTGTTTTTCATACATCAGTATTGGTTAATATCTGAATTTGGAAGATGGAACATTTCGAGTAAAAAAGGTAAAATGTGCGTGTTTGTCTGTGTGTGTGTGTGTGTGTGTGTGTGTGTGTGTGTGTCGAGGATGGTAATGCAAATTGTCCTGTCACTTCCTTTAAACCGGGATGCAAGTGTGCATGTGAGGTGAGAGAAGAGGGGGCGGGGGAGTGGTGCGCACACACACACACCGAGGCGTTCGTCGGTGGAACCTCGGGGCAAAACTGAGTCTCAACCTGAAGTCGGGAGTTCATTTTGTAGCTGCCTGTCTGCAGCAGAAGAAGAAATAGCCGTGGGATATTTCCACTCCTGTTCACTTCATGTTTCACCAGCACCTCGGAAATTACAAGCAAAAGAGGTAATTTGCTTTATTTCCCAGCACTTCCAATTGTTCTGACAGCCAAGCTCGCTGCACAGATCTCTGCTGTACTTTCTCTGTGTGTGTGTGAAAGCAGACAGAGGGAAAAAAAAATAAGGAAGGGAAATCCACAGTGAAGGTTAGAAAGAAGCTCAAAGATCTCCAGCACTGCAGGCGTATACAAACACTGTGTACGCAGGAAGATTCCCTGTGCACATGTCCATCAGACCACCAACAAGTCAAGCTTCCATGGAAAACTCAACCCCAGTCACAGCTTTAGCAGAATTCCCACAACCTGGACAGCTATGAACTTCTAATGCGGATCAATAGCTGGGTTTCCGTTACAGAGTTTCGCAAAAATAAAAGCAATATTTCTAAATGTCGACAAAGTTTAAATGTTCATTGAACGTTCACTCCCGTGAAATCTCATCCCGCGAGACTTCGCTGCAGGATGATGGATGCTCAGAATCTCCTTATAATACTTTTTAAGTATAACGCAAAGAAATGTCCCCGTCTCCTTTTCTGTCCACACGCACCGCGTCATGTTTACTCGGAGAGTAGTGGTCATGTGACCAGGCACGTCCCATAGCGCTTTTGCGACACATTTCAATATCGAAACGTCTGAAATTCCTCCTTATGAAAGCGTAAACATGTTTTTGCGATATTTGAGTTTTTTCCTCCATTACCAGTTTTTATTGCGCTATTTAGATTTTGCGCATTTCCAATGGTAATGGAAACGCAGCCAATGAGACCATTGAACGCTTTAGGCTCTTATTTTGAAACAACTGTGCCAAATATCTGGTTGGAATTCGTACATTCCCGTCTGTGGGACATTTTTATGACCTACGATTGATCCCAAGTGACAATGTGGCCCTTGCTCTAGTATTGCACTCACTTGTAAAACGTGCTTGTAATAAATGGCACCAACTCTATTCCTCAACTTCGGTTTTATTATAAGTGGAAGTCCTTCTCTAGAATTAAAGAACTGGGCGTGATTTCAGCTCCGGTCGACCTTCGGGACCGGACCGGAGCCACAAGGAAGGGTAATCCCAATAAAATACAGGCCACCTTTGTTGTAGGATCTTCTCCGTCTGTGTTTCCGTGTATCCGTACGATAAATCAGACGTGGAGAAAATATGAAGATCTACAGAAGAGGTCAAAGGGAAGCCGGAATATCCACAAACACTGCAGGCATCACAAAATCTCCAAACAAGCAGGATTTCTCAAAGCATTTCTAAGGAATTCTCTCTGGTTTTTTTTTCTCTTCTTTTTTCGATGGATAGACTTGCTGCTTCAAACCTCCGTGACAGGTAGGAGGAAAAAAAAGCCCTTATCAGCTTCCAGTGCTCTTCCTACGTGCAGGAGCGAGCCATAAGAGTCTTAGTGAGGGCAGTTTAAGAGAAGAAGTTCATTAAATACGTCAGGGATTAGCTGAAGGGTCGGGTTAAGGCCTCAGCACCTGCTCGGCTCGCTCTCCTTCTTTTAAAAGCTGCTTTAAGAGCAAATCCGAAAGGGAAAAAAAAAAAAAAAAAAAAAAAGAAGGTGCACAATCCACACCTGAATGGTAATGAAATCAGCCAATTTAGCCTGAAACAGAAAGTTGGGGGAAGCTGCGCGCTGGAGTGTGAACTTCAAAGAAAAACTGTGTGAGAGAGAGAGAGAGAGAGAGAGATGGAGCGAGAAGGTTTCAGAACGAGCGAGTCACCTCATCAGGCGCAGATTTTTACAGCCCCCGTCGTCCTAATCCTGACAAGCCGCCATTAGGGAGGCACGGCTCTTCGTCCTCCTCCTCTTCCTCCTCCTACTCTGGAGGGAATAGTCCCTGATGTTTGCGAGCACGCTCATTTGATTAACCATGATGAGGAGAGCCAGTGATTCCAATGTGCTCTTTTTTTGGAAAACCATCCTGTTTGTGTTCCCAGCAGGATCCGATCAATAGTCCCACTCCAGGATCTTACAGAGGAAGCCAGAAGTAGCCAAGTGAAAAGTGGAGTATAGGAAGAAAAAAAACAATGACCCCTTCCATATCTTCAAATTTCGTTTCCTCTTCTGAACTTTTTTTCGTGTGTCAAACTTTGGTTCTTACACTCTTTGAGCACAGGTACAACTTCAGGCCTAACCATAAATATAAAGTTCTTCATTCTATTTTTATACTTGTATTTTCAAGGTCGAGACTTCGATTTATTAGGTATTTATGGGAAAAGCACTGTTACATGTCAGGATAACAGGATATCCAAAATATGTGGTTATAATGGGAGTCAATGGGACCACACTGGTTCCGAACTCAAGAGTTTCTATACATTTTATATCTCCTGTTCTATACATCTGGCAATAAAAGTGATCATGGAATTAGGAACATGACAATACATGAAAACTCCTGGCCAGAGTTCATACAAAAAGGCTTTAAACTGAATTAAATATATGCCACGGTTACATGATGTTTTTGAATTCGGAATTAGTTATTCCGAATTACATCCTTCGGAATTAAAGTGTTCTGCTTTGTGTTTACATGGAAACCGTGTTGACCGAGGTCCATGTGTGTTTAATAAGTTTTCATTATATCCATGTCTTTTGAGGCTTAAATAGTCTCGGCTGGAGTCCGGGCCGCCGCCATCCTGGATTATGTTGTAACTAGCGCGTCATCGTCGCAAGTCACGCAAGCGCAAATCGGTCCAAATTAACTTAAAGCGGTTTAAGTATTTACAAGAAAGAGGAATTATCTAATTCGGAATTAAATTAGCATTAGCAATTAAAGGGGAATTAAAGCTCCCATGTAAACGTGTGGCCATTGAGAATTTAAAACACTGAATAAACAGAAGGTACACGTTTGGTCACCAAAGGTGCCCCGAGGGTCCACAAACTCAAAATAATCAAAACAAAGGTAACAAGACAAACTGCATTCACAGGGCAAGTGAGAACGCTGTATGTTGAAATAGTCACACAAGACAAAGTACATGAAAATGTATATATATATATATATATATATATATGTATATATAACAAAATGAAAATGCATAAGCACTTCATCCCACCAAGGGGCAGAAGAGCAACTACGCTGCTTATTTTTTTGGAAAATGTAAATGATTAAATAAGTAAAGAACTTAAAAAGGTCAATAAGAAGACATGTTACCCATTACCCTAATAATAAGAAAAAAAAGAAAAAGAAAAAGAAGAAAAAAAGAAAAAGCAGAAGAAGAAAAAGAAGAAGAAGAAGAAAAAGAAAAAGAAGAAAAAAAAGAAGAAAATGAAAATGAAAAAGAAGAAAAAAAAAGAAGCAGAAAAAGAAGAAGAAAAAGAAAAAGAAGATGAAGACGAACAAGAAGAAATGACACAAAAGGTACAAGACCAAATTAAAGAAAAAAAACATTGATGTAGTTTTTTCTTTTTTTTTTTTTTTAAATAATTAAATAAATAATAATAAAAAAAAAAACATGTGGTTATCCCACTTTTTGGGTCGCAAACCCAAAAGTTGAGATCCTCAAAAAAATGTCTTAAAAATAAAGATAGCTAGCTAGTTTGCTAAATCCTGAAAACTCTGCAGATAAGTGTAACTTTTGAACTTTTTCTCTTTCACTATAGAAACGTCTCGCAGCGGCGAGCCTAATATCTATACGTGTTAATAAGCGCCATCAGAGGGTAAACAAACACACAAAACAATAGCCTGCTACAGTCCATATTTGGCTGTAATTAATTGCTTAATGCCAATAATATTGCTGTAATGTGATGCTAATTACAGGGTAATTATGTAAACGATGGTTAACGATGATGATCAACGCTCAAATTAGCATTCAGATGCTTTCAGCGAGGGGCCCACCTCCCGTAATTGCATTAAAAGATGTACGCAACTTTGAGAAGCCTGCAGAAGATAAAAAAAGATGATCTCCGCACCCCTCCCCCGACATCCCAGCACACGGCGTCGGCTCCTCCACCTCTGTTCAAACGGGATCCACAGAAACATCTGTTAGCATGGAGCAAATGTCAGCTAATTATTTCACCCCAGCCTGTTTTTAATTGATCAACAGGGGAACAGCTGTAGAGACGCTTCTCGCGTCACGGCGTTGGACGGACGGAGACAGGAGGAGGAGGGGGAGGGAATAACCCCTCCCTCGCCGCCTCTGACCCGCTGCTGTAATTACCGGTTTGAGCCGACCTGCGAGCGAGCGGCGCGCTGACAGGAGGCGGAGGAGCAGCGCCGGTGTTAAATCCTGATCAAACAGATATTAACAGGTTCATATTTCATTCACAGACCTTTTATACGCCGGCGCCGTGTGAACAAAGCTCTGCCATCAAACAGAATATGTGAGTTTCTGTCTCCCTCTCCTCAGCTCCTGATCACTGGGATGTATTTTCAACACGTGTTAATCACAGGAAGACATGACGGCTAACTAATAGCACACAAACACTCCATGACATGGTGTTACTACTTTTTACCACTCGCTACATATCTCTCTGCGTGACAGGAGCAAGCAGGAGAGGATCATAGTGATTCCCAGGAGGAAAGTCTACCACTTGAAGATGTATACATAAGGCTGACATTATGCTGTCATTATTATGACACGACACCTGTCATTAGCATGAATAAGGTGTCATGAAGGTTGTTATTAAGTGTCACCCTAACCCCTAACCTTAACCTTAACACGACCTAACCCTGACCCTTTGTTACTCTAACTCTAACAACACCAAACCATAACCCTTCGTTACCCTAACTCCTAACCTTAACTTTAACCCTTCGTAACCCTAACCCCTAACCCTAACCCTTCGTTACCCTAACACAACCTAACACTAACCCTAACCCTTTGTTACCCTAACTCGTAACCCTAAGTTACCCTAAACCCGAACCCTTTGTTACCCTATCCCCTAACCATAAACCTTCGTTACCCAAACCCCTAACCTTAACCCTAACTCTTCGTAACCCTAACCCCTAACCTCAACTCTTTGTTACCCTAACCCTAAATCTTTGTTACCCTAACCCTAACACTCATCCCTAACCTAAACCCTTTGTGGGACCTAATCTTAACCCGAACAATACCGTAACCCTAACCCCTAACCCTAACCCTTTGTTACCCTAACCCCTAACCTTAACCCTTTGTTACCCTAACCCCTAACCTTAACCCTTTGATACACTAACCCAAACTTAACCCGAACACTGCCGAACCAAAACCCTTTGTTACCCTAACCCCTTTTAATGCCAAATTAGCTCCAAAGGTGTCATAATTTAGTACACTTAACTCACTCATGAAGTGATATTGTGAAATATCCAGCAGCTCACAGCACCACATACTAACACAGAACATGTGTGGACCTGAGTGGATTATTGACAATGTCGCAATCGTGATATAAATACATCAACAAACCGGGCCAAATGAGTAATATTTGCGTGTTGGGAGGAAGTTACGTCTGTGTGATTGACAGGGGGAGGATATACAAAAAACAGTAAGCAAAACATTCGACTGTGAGCCAGATAGCAAAATAATACTTTTGCCATCAAAAGCCTTGTGTCAGTGTTTTTTTTTTTTTTTTAAGAAGGAAACCAATGTTCAGAAAAAAAAATTGCTTCAAAGTCACTAACAGATTTTTTACGAAAAAGGCTGTTTTCTGTGCTTTATGTCAGAAACTGGCTATTTGTGTGAAACTTGCCTCCATTCAACCCCTGATTACGGAAGAACGAAACCAGCTAGAAACATTTTTTATTTTGTTTTTCCTGATGAAAGTGGAGACTTCAATCTTTCAGAATCCGTTTTCAGATTGTCATAGTACAAAATATTTTGTGGGTCTTTAAAAATCAGTCAAAATGCTCCGAAACGGCTGGCGCTGAGGGGGGTAGAAATTCTGAAAATGGCTGGCACTGAATGAGTTAATGACAGTCTTCGTGACACCTCATTCATGCTAACGACAGATAATGACAGCCCAATGTCAGTCTTATGTAGAAAACCTCAAATAATGTGCACCCAAATTGGACCCATGTTGAACATTTCTAGCCATAAAAAGATTTCAGTACTAAGAGTTAGGGCTGGTTTTACTGGTTGCATCTATTTAGGTTTGACTGTCAGAGTCTGAATGAAGTCATCTGAAGGAAAAAAAATCCGATAAATGCTGATGGATTGATTGAAAACACATTTGTGAGGTTGTGCTTTCCAATGAAAACATCTCCACATTGGCTCTGAGCTCAAACATGAGCAGGTAGAAGAATAACGAGGAGGAGGACAGAGAAGTGGAGTCGTATGGACTGGAGGAAGCTCAAGCATGACTAAAAAGTACATTCATCGCTAGTCAGTGGATCCTGCTCCCTATTTGTCACTGTCGCCTTGGAGAGCGGTAAGCATTAATAATCCATGGAAGTTGGGGGAATCTATTAGAGGCCAGCCTTGCGGAGAGGAATCAGATGTAGAAACGTGGAGTTCACAGCAGCAGACCTGCTTCCTCCCGCTGAGGAGATGTTTAAGGTGTTGGAGAAGTCAGGTGTGTCCGTGTGATGCATCGTCAGAGGAGGAGGAAACCTCGGGACACGGATGTAATTGAGTTCATTGATCAAACAAAAGGAGGAGGAGGGACGCTGACACACACACACACACACACACACAATGCTCCACACTTGGCAGAACCCTCGTTCTTTTTGCTGAGTTTAACCTCTGCCACTACAGAAGCTGCAAACTTCTTCATACAAGTGCAGTGCAATTTTGCATGCATTTTTTTTTTTTTTACAGCGTATGAACGCGTATTGTGTTCTGCGTCCTGATTGGCTAATGTTGCATTCACCCACCAGCAACACATCCAACTCGGTGAGTTTCACTGCCTGCTGAAAAAAGCTGGTGTGATTAGTGGCTAATGCTATCCTAGAGAGAACTTTTACCTGCTACTACCGCCTCCTCGCTGATTCTCCTCCATGTCTAATCCTTCCTAGTCCGGTCCCTGTTATAAAGGCTGTGTCATACAGCTTCAGGTGGTCACACACAGCTTCTACTCCATGGTTGAATGGGTGAACAGACCGGTGTCTGTGTTGACGGCCTGGCGTTAACCTCAACAAAGACTCGATGCGTTCGGCATCAATGTCTGATCGTTAGCAAGTGCTGTATTTTTGAGAACAGGTTTATGTTTTAAAATCTACGAAGGTTTGAACTTTGAGAGTGTTTAAACAACAGAGAAATGTTCATTCTTGTCTGTGAAAAGTGTATAAAGTGTGTGGTGAGGGGTTTTACAGCCTTAAAACATGTATAATAATAGTAAAAAATAAAGCTGACTACTTTGTGGATTTCGCCTATTGCAGGTAACTTTTAGAACGTAATCCCCGCAATATACGAGCGACGACAGTAGTATGAAAACTAATGTTGTTCCGATACCCAGTAGCATTGTATCAGCCGATACCGATACATGACTATACCGCTGCGGAAGCGGGGAGGCCCTCGACCCCTCGGTGAGGACGGGGGGGAACTGTAAACACTTTCGGTGAATTCTTCTTTGTTGGTGTTTGGCGGCCTCTTCTTCCGTTCGGCAGAAGTAGTGTGAGGAATACTTTGATAGGGTAAATGGTATCGCGTTTTAATAGTTAGTACATTAGCCAATACCGATGGCAACATTTTAGTGCCGTACCGGCACAACATGAATGAGAATATGTTTTTGTATTTTTTCATGTGGATCTTGTTGGGTTTTCTCTTTCTTATTATGCATTTTATATTTTGATAAGCGCATTGAGATGACTGTTGTAAATTGCGCTATACAGTACAAATAAAGTTGAATTGAATTGAATTTTTATGGGCATCTTGTGTGTTTTTGGAGTCTTTTTGTGCTTTTACTCTGGAAAACCTCTGTAAGTAAGGCTGAGGCCTGCATATGGCCCCTGGGCCACATGTTTCCTATGTCTGGGTTGGATTAATCACTTTGGATGCTGAGAACACCAAAGCTGACCCTCTATTGTCGCCTGAAAACACACAGGCACTGCATTTCTTTGTTGTTGTTTTTGTTCTTTCTGTGTAAAATTGACTATTCACACATTTCTCTGCTCTGAGGGAGGACCCCCAGTGCCTCTCCTGTACGTGATTGGCCAGGTCTGAGTACTTTGTGGAGGTGGGAGGGTGAAAAGAAGAAGAGGAGTGGACCATTTGTTGCTTCAGATGTGCTGCTAATCCTTTGATCAAGCCTCTTATGCTCTTCAAACTCCGACCGGGGCCAAGCGACTAATGAAAATCTGAGGCCGGCAGATAGGCCCGGAGCCGGAACGTGACAGAGTCCATCTGGTGTGCTAAAGTCTCCCTCTGCTCGCTCAGAGGAACACTCCGGGAGCGTTTAAAGCGCTCTCCACCTGAAGTCAGGACGCAGCCTATCTTTTAATACTCGTCAGCTGCTGCGCTGAATACGTTCAGCTGCATTAGAGCGAAGATCAGCTCGTCCAACAGTCTCTTCAGCACACTTTGAGCCACCTGTTCAGATTCAGAGGGAAACCTGCGCGCCGCGCTCCGAGAGCTGTTGGTGGCAGCAGATGGTGGATGGAGGGATGGGCGTCCTGTGCGGGGAAGTGTTAGAGAGGCGCCTCAAAGGGTCGATCCAGCTTTAGATTCTTCACATTTAGAGTCACAAACTCCTTCTCACTAACCGCTCGCTACTTATAGCCTCATGAAGTCCAATTAAAGAGCCAAGATAAGTCGAATAATGGAAAAAACTTGAAAATCTAACAGCTTGGCAAAGCATCTAAACCAGGAGTCATCAACCTTTCTGTAACCATGAGCTACTTCATAGATACCGTATAGTCCAAAGGGCGACCAGTTAGAAAAGCACTTCTTAAATACTACATTTTCACAGGGTAAGATAGGCTAGCAGTAACTTAAAAAGGTAGGAAATAATTCCAGCAAGTTATTTTTGTCTTCTTTATGAATAATGTCAAGGTTATATTCATTCAGACAACTGTATTTAAGGAAATGTACTTTGATCTCCTGACATGTTTCAACTGTCAACTACCAGTCTTCTTCAGAGGCGTCTGCCGATTGCTTTGATGTTTACTTGACTTACGCGTAATAATTCCACCAAGTTCCTATTGCCTTCTTTTTGAATAATATGTTAAGATTTCATTTTTTCAGACGACTGTTTTTCACATCAAAGCGATCAGCAGATGCCTGGCAGTTGACAGTGGAAACATGTAAGGAGATCAAAGTCAATTTCCTGTAAAACAGTTGTTTGAACATATATTATATATAATAATTAATATATATATATATAACATATTAAAGGTAGGAAATGTTGAGGTTTCAACATGACACACTTAATTTCTCCTAATTTATGCAGAAAATCCACCTTGCATTTCAAAATATATATCATATATATATTATATACAGCATACTGCTGACCATACATCTGTGACTCTTAAAAACATGTCACAATGTTTCAGTGAAAATAAACATTTAAAAATGGTTAATTTAATTTTTCAAACTTTATCAGCAGTATTTAACTACATCTCTCGTGTGTTAATTTTGGAAAGTAAATCAGATTTTAGAGCTCCTGAGGGCCCCCTACATGGTCCATGGGGGCTACCGGGTGCCCGTGGGCACCGTGTTGGTGACCAGTGATCTAAGTGATGAGTACAACCTCAGATTTACAATTTTACCAAGTTTACCAATTTCTGTGTTTTGTCTGTTTACACGTGTCCATCTTCTTGTATGCTCAAATAGAGCAGAAATCTATTGAAACAAGCAAACACTAAGATCACGCGTGATTTTGTGTGAGATTTGATGTCCAGCCTTTTGCAGCACTTGCATAAGCTAATGACGACCACCTGTTTTACAGTGAAAAATACAGTGGAAATGAGTGATATCATTCTAAAACATATGGATGAGGGTTGGATTTTTTCCATTCTGCCCTATTCGAAACAATTCAAAGACGTTACAACTAAAACAATGGATGTATCCCTCGTCCACCATCTTGTTGACCAGGAAAAACCTTTATGGTGTTATGGTTTGAATAGTTATATTATCTTGTGACTGGTTTGTGGAAGTGTCGCTAAAGGACTGTGTGTTTAGTGACACCTAGTGGTTACCCTAGCTAGCACGCTGCAAAGTGAACAGTTGCGAAATGTCGCTCGCAACTTTTGACTGTTGTTGCCATGTGTCACTGTTTAAATAGACGATTATTTAATTGTTCATTTACCATATTTGACTCCAAAAATAAGTATATTGAGAGTGAAATGTTGTGCGAAGAGTAGCTTCTGCAGTAGCCGAAGCTAGCTTGCTTTGTATGCAGATCTAATAAAGTTTTGCTAATTTTGCTTCTGCCATGAAATGTAAACATTTTTGATACACTGCTAAATGCGCTAGTATGCTAACTGTACTCCTGTTCAAAGACCTATTAAAGCGATGAACAACGCTAACGTTCTGCTTCTTGGTAATTGGTCGGCAGCTCGTTTGGAGAACTTGTAAACTCAAGTCCAAACCAGCGTCTCATTTCAACCAGAAACATTTTGAAGGATTTTTTTTTTTTTTTTTTTTTGGCGCGTCTTCCAAACCTACGGAATCCTGAACCGAGCTGCTTTTCCTTTTTTGTTCAGAGCTGCGTAGGAGCGCTGATGTTTCAAAACATGCCTGACTGCACTGACCCGATCTATACTGCACACACACACACACACACACACACAGTTCTCCTCCGAAGATGAAGCAAACACATATACTTACATGCAAGGATAACAAAGCAGAGGAGGATGAGGAACAAATACACACACACGCCTGTAGCGCCGCCACCTGCTGTGAACTACACACTCATTCTGTTTGCTTCACTTTGTTCAACTTCTTCTATCGATGTGCTGTTTGCCTGCTCCTCAAACTTACTTCAAAGCATCCCCTGTCTGCTTCGCTGTCTTTGTTCGCTTCATGGGAACAAACGCTCCAAACCGAGGTCAGCCCACCATGTTTTATACGCTCACATCAGCCGTAATATTAAATATCTCACCAATGTCACCGTCTTTAGCCAATCGGACCAAGAGTTCTTCCCTAATCTCTAATTTAAGGAGAAACAGGGTGTTGGACTCGTTTCTGATTCTACAGAGGAATGATTAAATTATTTTATTCAGTCCAAAATCACAATTTAACAAGATAAGAAAGCCCCGCCCGCTGATCCTTTGACAGTGCTGAGTCAGAATTGCTGCATGCTAAGCTAACTGTCGGATGAAGAAGCACATTTAACGTGAAACGCAAAGAAATAAAAAAAACACCTAAAGATAACTAAGATGATAATAGTATTTTCGAAGAACATAAAACTATTTTACAATACAACAATGTGATGCCAACATGGACAGTGATGGAATTGGCGATCCAGCCAGGAGGGGTCGCGCCCTAGCTTTAGCCTAGCTAGCCCATGTGCCATATGTCAGGAAACCCTAAACATGTTGCTGTTTGGAAGGAAATCGAAACAGCCACAACACAGAATGTACGACGTCTTACATTAACTGCAACACCTTCCTGCTCTGCTTTTTTTTTAACTCAAAGCCATGGTTCTGATCGCGAGAAGCACAGGCATGACTATCAACGGTGCAACCGGCGCAGCGCACCGGGGTCCAGGTGCTGTAAGGGGCCCATGAATGAAGGAAGAAGAGAAAAAAAAAAAAGCAGCACTCTCCAGAAGAGCCAGATGTTCCAGTTTTTGTGAATGGAATAGCTCGGGGAGCTTCATTAAGGTAACGCTTGGTGGCAGGAATGGGGGAGAGGGGAGGAGGAATGGCAATTTGTTGAATCACCTTGACACCTGTCAGTCATGATGAGTCACGATGACTCATTGAACACGAAAAAAAAAAAAAAAAAAAGCGGCGCGCAAAAGGAAACAAGGCAAGAAACGAAAAGGATGAGAGTCAAGCTAAAATGACCAAGTCAGACAAGTTGTTTCCTCAAACCCAGGCATCAGTTAGCATCCCACCTTAGCATACCTGTCAAGTATCCCGTTTTGGCCGGGAAACTCCCGTATTTTACCACTCTTTCCCACCATCGTCCCGTATTAGTATTTTCCCGTAAATATCCCGTATTTTAATGTAATAATAATTAAAAGATGCCTTACTAAACTGAACGCCATCACGATCCTCACGGGAACTGCCACCTGAAATGGCCTGAGTGACAGTTCTCACGAGATTAGTGCCGACAGCGGCAACAAACCCAGAAACAACTCAGAAAACAGATGGATGGATTTAAGAAAAGGTTCCTGCGAAAAAACAAGGAACTCGTGTAAATACCTTGGAAAATGGGACATAGAGTTGACCTTCCTAAAGACCAGCAATCAGCCAATCACAAGCGCCACAAATATACACTCCTTTCAAAAAGTGTTAAAGGATGTAAAGTCTGCATCAAATGTGTCTAATAAGTCATTAGTGAATATTAGAGAACCACATGAGTGAGCATGTGAAAATATAAGAAAATATGTAATTAAATAAAATGTTAATGTCGAACTTAAAGACAAGCAACGCAAAATTAACAGTAAATATGACTTGTACATGAACTGTAAGTATATTAAATAAACAAATGCGCTTCATATATGAATTTATGTTTTCATTTAGGCTGTTTTATAATTTAAGAATTAGAGCTTCAAGACAGAGTTTTCTATTGTGCCGATATAGAAAACTACAACATTGCATATATTGATATATATATGGAGCTTATTTTGCGTCAAAATACTAGTTTTAGGAGTCGCTGCTTTTACTTCTCAGAACAGCATGTAAAGCTCAGTTAGATGGATTTCTAAGTGTGTCCTAACCCAGACCTTCCCTATAACAAACCACACTACAGTACTCACTCACACGTGCTGTCCCTTTCAGAGAAAAAGCGAAAAGTGGCACATATTGTGCAGCTGTTTGTTATTACCGGTAAATGAGCCTGTGTAGCATTTTGCATCAGCAAATTTAACCCAGAATTGTTTTTCTGGTCAGACTTTATTTGATCAAATTATCTAGATTTATATCGTATATCACTATTTAGAGAAAATATATTGAGATATAAGTTTTGGTCCCTATTGCCCAGCCCTAGTAGGAATGTTTACAGCATTTCATGTTAATAATGTTAATAAAAGTCCAGATTCTAATCACATAATTGTTTTTAGTAAGTGGTTGACAAGTGGCTATTTTAGATTTCTTGTACACCTATCTTAAAATATAAGGGATACTAGAGCTTGGTTGGGCGGGTGGGACGGCTCGTCGACCACCCTTAGAGGTCGGACTTGGGTGTGCCCGGCACCAGTGGACCCGTTGCAGGGATTATTCGGCTCGACTAATTCGACTGTACGACTGTACTCTGTCTCCTGATGCCAAGACAAAAAGCTATATCATAGCCGTAAGATGAGCTTCTGAGTCAATACAGCGTCTCTTTGTTTTGAAGTACACTTGTACCCTCATATTTGTGAAATATGTGCACCTAATCTATTGCATGCAATCCGATAGTTCACCTGTTCTTTTTCACAGTGGTTTGGGATAATTGAACAAAAACACTCATTTGTGAAACATGTGGTCCTGTGACGCATTTAAAAATAGTAAAGATGGTAAGATGGCTGTGTAAGAGCAAATCTTGTAACAAGAAAGAAGTTTCTCTCACTGTGCCTGTGTGTGTGTGTGTGTGTGTGTGTGTGTGTGTGTGTGTGTGTGTGTGTGTGTGTGTGTGTGTGTGTGTGTGTGTGTGTGTGTGTGTGTGTGTGCGCCACTGACGAGAAGAACTTTCAGTCAGATGTAAATCATGTGTTAACTTGACATACTGTTAAGAGTAGATGACGTGTTTTTTGTTCTGTTGCCTCAGAGTGAGTCAGGCAGCAGGAGGAAGAGGGCTCTCACCTTCCCACACACACACACACACACACACACACACACACACCCTCCTCCGTCAGCCGACCGAGCCAAGACACTTCACCTACGGCTGAGATTTAATGAAGGGGGGGCTGCGTCGGATGCTTGCAGGGGTTTTGGGAAGTAACACTGCGGCTGTTTGGGGGGCGAGATGAAGCTTTGTGAAGACGAGGAGGATGAAGAAGACGAGGAGGATGAAGGATTGGGAATTTAAGGAATGGGAGCCAGAAGTACACACAGTGACGGGATAAACCGCACTGAATATTTAAAGTTTTTAACTCCTTAAGGTATGCACGCTAATGCTTTTCTATGTAGTTCATATCTATATTACTATGACAAAAATATGACAATATTAATATAAATCTACAAGGGACGCACAGGTGCACTGATCCATTATTTTCCATTTTTAACTACAATAACCCACAATCTTATCTATTCTAACTCAGTTTGTGTTTCTTTGCTTACATTTCCAGTATAAAATTACACTTTTTTGATTGTAATTCTTAGATTTGGCCTGTTTTTTTTTTTGTTTTTTTTATCAACATATCACTATTTTTTATTTTTGGTTTCTTCCAACTCTGCTTTTACTCCGAAAGTCCAGTATAAACATTTGTTAAATAAAAAGTATAGTTTTTATAGTTTCAAACATTTTTTACCCCGAAGAAAATAAGTAAATAATTATTTTTCAAACAATTTATTAAATTGAATCAAAAAAAAAAAAAAAGAAAGAAAAATATTCTTTTTTTTTTGCTCAAACGGAATTGTTTAAAAAAAAAATCATTGTTTCCACGAGGACACACAAAGACAGGACTGGGTAGTAAAAACACATTATTATTATTTAATTTATTGTCATGTGACATCTTTTATCGTTTTAGCCAAAAGAGATTTAACTGTTTACTGGGACCAGGACTGATCACGATTTATTTTTCACTCTATAGTTTTATGGATTAGACTTTTATTTTGAAGCTTATTTATGTTAAAACACTATAGTCTAGGAGTCTCTATACTTTCCCTGTCACACGACCAAACTCACTCACTGTTTAAATACAGATTGTTCTGCATTGCTTTCAAGAAACGATGCTAAAACCTTCACAGTTCAGGAATAAAAGCAGCTTTTTGTGAAGCGTTGATCTGATGTGTGTACCTGTGTTACAAAGCAGAGGTAAGATGAACCATTTCCTGTAATTTGGGTGAATCCCCCCCTGGTGGCGGTCCTTCAGGGGTAAATAAAGCTTAACGTCTAATCCACGTTCTTCTGATGGATGTTTAAAACCCACCTTCTGACTCACGCGCAGCTCCTCTGAAGGTGGGAGACGAGCGGCTGCAGCCTCGCTGGCTTTTATTTTGGAGAGATAAAGGTGTGCAAACGTGAGTGTCTTTTCATCCCCTAATCCTGTTGGATCCTAATCTGTTGTAAGGTGTGGAGGAGAGGATCACCGAGATTGGAAGAGATACAAAGAGCAGCCGAGGAAATCGGATACACCACCCGCAACCAAGTGTGTGTGTGTGTCACTAAAAATAAAAAAAGGCTTTGAGCTGCTGCACAAACGTCACAATGACAAGTTAATGAATAACGACAAAAATACACAAAACAACAACTCCAAGGCATCACATACGAAGGTAACCTTAATATCTATTCAAGAGTATATAAAGGATTGAAATGGAATGAGAAAGATAGTATAGCATTATCATGTATTACAGCACAATTTACAACAAATCAATAATTAAATTGTTTTATTTGCAGTATTAGGTTAAGGCTAGTTATTAGGCCACACAAACACACACACACACAAACACATATATATATATATATATATATATATATATATATATATATATAAATATATAAAGTACAAGTACCTTAAAAAAGACTTCACTGTGTTAAGATACTTTAACCACCGTCTCAATGCAGATAATCCATCCTCACCAAACGCGTTTCGGGCGTCAAAATCGTGTTGGACGCTTGTGCTTATTGAATACAGACGCTTGTCACCAGCGTCGGGACGCGTGTCAAGGGGAGGGGCTTCTCAGTTGCCGGTGGTGTTCATACAATGGATGACATTGTGGCGATCAGTTACGTTCATAATTCACCCATATTTCCGTCTCTCTCCTGTGCCCAGTTTGACGACCTGCTGACCCGCATCGGTGCTCGCATCTCCTACCAGGACATCAACTACAGGCGCTCTATTCCAGCAGTAGATCGCCTGTCCATCTGTCTCCGCCTCCGGTTAGTGTTTTTTTTCTTCTCATTATTCTGAATACGTCACGGTTGGGGAACGCTCCTGATTGGACAACGCGTCGCGATAGGCCCCAAAAGTTCAATAAGCCCAATTCCAGCGTCGGCCGCGTTGGAGGTGCCTGACGTGTGTCAAAAGCGTTCGCCGTGGGGGACGTCCGATGCTCCCTAGAAGCGCGTCCACCATATAGTGTGAATGTACACATTAAAGCGTATGCACACGTACGCCACACCTGGATGTGCACCTAACAAACAAATATATCAGTCACGAAGACACAGGTGTGACGTGAGTGAAGCTATAGCGTTCAAGTGCCCTTCACTATCGATCACCGTCTACGTGACATGTAAACACGTGGAAAAAAATATTAGGCGCTTAGGCATGCAGGCATGTACACGCGTGCAGGTATGTAATGTTGGTATGTTGAGTGTATAACGGACCAACATTTAGTCCGGTTACAGTCTGCGTCACGACACCCATCCATAGAGTGGTAGTCAGTGTTGGGCGGTAACGCGTTACCGCTCCAACGTCACTTTTGACAGTAACTAGTACTGTAACGCAATATATTTCTAAAGAAATAACACCGTTACCTTTACAATATGGCGCGTTTGTCCATTACTTCGCTAGCTGCAGTGTACTTCCTGTTTACAGTGGCGCTATATATTTTCGCCGTGCCAAACACGGTAAAACCGTAGAAGAAGCATTGTCAGCGTGTTTCTGCTTACATCACGTGCGGCAATCATGGCGAGCCAAGGACGAGCTTCTCAGAGTGGAAATACGTGCATTATTTTTGTCTCCAAAAGATGCATCAGTGAAGCTAAGCTAACGCTGCGGCTGGATTTTGACTGTGACTGTCATCCAGGGACAGATCAGCCCAACTATTGCACGGTATGTTGTTGTAAATAAGAAGTCTGTCTCTACTGCTGAGTCACTGCTAACAGCAGCTCATTAGCCTGGTATGTTTAGCATTGTGTAGCTGAGAAAAATGCTGTAAATTAGTTTTTCCACATTCATTTTTATAGCATTTTCAACAGCAGAATGTGCACCTGCAATATGCACAGCTTACTTTACATTACTGTGCTAAGGCTGAAAATTTACAGTTTTAATTTTGGGGCAGCTGTTTTGTGCTTTATATGCACATCATTTATGGTTGTTTTATAGCAGTTGATAACAGTGGATTATTATTTTATTACAGCACTAAAATGAAGCTGTTTGGACACAAATGACCCAAAATAAATAATACATTATTTAATTCTAAGTAACTCAAAAGTGACTTTTTCCAGTAACGCATTACTTTTTGGTTAAGTAATCAAAATAGTAACTGAGTTACTTTGTGAATGAAGTAACTAGTAACGGTAACAAGTTACTTTTTTCAGTAACGAGCACAAGACTGGTGGTAGTGACTGTAGTGTTACGGTCTGAGTCAGGTCATTGCTGTGATTGATACAAGCATGCACACAAACATTCGTGCGCACACACTAGCATCAGGCTAGCTACCAGAGGGGCTTACAATACATTTTGTCTCTTCCAAACAGAACAAAATGTAGGATGTTGTAGTGACTTACCTGCTGCTGAGCTCCTTTATTCACAAACGTGTGAGAGCACGTTTGAGAACTTCGGCCGAACTTTGTTCTCCGCCTCTGAATCCAAAAAAGAAAAGCTTTATTGCAAAGCTCTGCGTGACACATGAATCGCACGACGCAACAAATTGATGATGCAATTCATTGCCAACACTTTTAAATCATAAAAAAAACACAGTCAATTGTAAAATAAATCACATCTATGAAAGAAAACGACAAATAAAAACCTGTCCCTTCACAGGAAGTCATTGCCTTTGATGATGTCATCAGTTTGGTCACTTTGATGCCCTCGTCCAACTGGAGGCCGTCGGGTTGCGCGGCAGCTTCTCAGCGCTTAACCCGATTCCTGCGGACGGTTTCCTGTTTTTCATTCTTTCACTGGTTCTGACACACAAACATCTGTGGAGACAGTGTGGTGAGATCGATAAGACAGGCCTTTTCAGTCACATCCTGGATTAAGACTGGAATCTTGGAATGTGGAGGACAGAGTGGGGCTCCGACTACATGTTGGATGATAATGGCATGGGTAGGCCAGGCACATTTGTTTGTATAGCGCATTTCATACACAAGGCAACTCAATGTGCTTTACATGATCAAAAATGCAAAAAAAAAAACATTCAACAGCTTAAAAATCAATCAAATTAGGAAAATTAAAATCAGAAGCAATATAGCACTATTACTATTTTTTTTTTTACCAAGATTTAGATTTTTACCATTATAAATTGGGCCAATAACTAATCCAGCCCTTTTACCTTTTGACTCCACTCAGCTAGCAATGCTACAGGCTCAGCTAGCCAAACATGTTGGACTGGTAGCTACATGCTAAGCTAACCCAAAGCTGATCGTTTCGGTTCCTTTCGTGCGCGTAGACTACGTCACATCCTTCACATCTTTACGACAGAGCTGCTGGGACGTGATATTTGATTCTAAACCGACCATACAACGTTTGTTAAATATATTAATAGTACACATGTGCTTTTATCATTTACCTTTGTATTATCAGTTCATGTCCTAATCAAGATCATTTCTATCATCATTTTGTGAGTTTTTTGTGTGTGTCATTTTGTGTGTCTTTGTTGTTGTTTTATGTTTTACTGGTAATATAGTAATATTTATGAATGAATCATTATTAATAATCATAAATAAGAAGGTACATGATGAATGATAAATAACAATGGTAGCCTAATATAACATTGTATATATGTATATATATATATATAAAAAAATGGGGGGGGGACGAATGACTAAATAAATAACAACAAATAACAAATAACTAATAATCCTTAACAATAGATATCCATAATAGTTTTTTTTTTGTATCTTTAATTTTTAAAGTTTTGTTTATTCTGCAGTTTTTTGTTTGTAACGCACGTTAAAAAATATATGCAACAATTTGTGCTATTTTCTTTTTCTTTCAATTAAAGGCAAGAGTGAAATTAAACCGGGTGACATTTTTCATGGTTGCCCAGCACTATTATATATATATATATATATATATACATACAGTATATGATATATACATGCATATGTGGCCCTTTCAAAATAAGATGCTGTCTTATCTGATGGTGAAGACTAAACGTGTCAGATTGATGGTCACGGTGTGTAGATATCTCACACTGTATATTATTCTACACTCAGAGTGTATCCGTCTCAGTGCCAGCCAATAAGACAGGAGGAAGGTGTGGATGTAAGATGCAGGTCACAGATAAAAGCCCTAATCACAACAAATGGCCTGCTATTATTCCAGATGTGAAGGATAACGCTGCATAAACGTGGGAGAGAGCCCGAGGAGAGAGAAGGGGCTCCACGCTTTGTTTTCTTCAGCAACAGGAAAAGGAAAAGAAAAAAAAGAAAACAGCAGCTTAGGAGCAGCTCCCAGGTTGGTCCAGTCAGGTGATGGACATTAGTAGCACTGCAGCTAACCATTATTATGAATTATCAATTCATCAATGAATCAGTTCTTTTTTTTTTTAAACAGTCTAACTATAAAGCACGTTGAAACCCTGCTTAAGCTGATTAAACTGAAATAAAAGTGTGTCACGCACAAACAAAAGCTCGCGCACACAAGTGATACACAAACACTGGTGCACGCACAGACAAACACTCATGCGAGCGCACACACAAACTCGTGGTGCGCGCACACACAAGCACCCGTGGTGCGCGCACACACAAGCACCCGTGGTGCGCGCACACACAAGCACTCGTGGTGCGTGCACACACAAACTCGTGGTGTGCATACACACAAACACTCGAGGTGTGCATACACACAAACACTCGAGGTGCACACACACATGAACACTCATGCGCGCACGCACACAAACACTAGTGGTCCACGCGCACACAAACACTTGTGGTGCACACACACACAAACTCTCGTGGCGCATACGCACAAGCATTCGTGGTCTGCGTACACAAACACTTGTGGTGCGTGCACACAAACACTGCGTGCACAAACACTCGTGGTACACGCATACACAATTACTTGGTGCGCACACAGAAAACTCTGCAGGTGAAGCTAACAGCTCTGCATCACAGTCAGTGACATAAATCGCACGAAGCAATGAATCACTAATGGAATTAGTATTTATTAGTCTATTTAATAGTCTATTTCTATCGATTTGTTGTTGCAGCTTTAGACGTTAATATTTCATACAGTGCATGTTTGTGTTTACATTTAACATAAACCTAAAATCAGCATTTCCACAGAGAACCCAAGTGAGAACGCCGTAAACATAAGTTTGCTCGTTGCCACGGCAACAGATGGCGTCGGCATGTGTCCTTTGATGGGATCACAGCTTCGTATAAATACAGCGCGTCCTCAGTGCTCACAGCAGACATGTGGCCCTCGCTCTAATTTTGAGCAGCCCCCAAAACAAAAGCACAAAATGACTTCAAAAAACAATACAGAAACATACACGAGAACATAAATACCAAAATGATTCCAAAAACTCACAAAACAACAACAAAAACACAGAAAACAAATACACAAAAAATGTCTCCAAAATCACCAAATGACAACAAAAATACGCAAAAATTTACTCATGACACACAAAACAACAAAAAACAAAATGACAGCAAACTACACTAAATGACTTGAAAAACACACGAAGCAACATCAAGGAGTGCAAAATGAAAGAAAAAAACACAAAATGACCAAAAACACATGAAATGACAACACAAACGAACACATTCATTATTTCACTTTTTTACTAAATTGAACGGCAATTAAACCTTTTTCAACGCACTGGACAAAGAAGGCACATCTATATTTGGTGAAACTACTTCCTTTTTTATTGTTTTATATATTCCCTCTGTTAAAGTTATAATGTGGTTTATTGTGGTCATAGTCATGGCTTCCCCATGCTATATCTTTATTGTGCGATCTCCCTGTTCTATGACAGTGTCCATGGCGTTGCTGTTGTTGTTCAATCAGTATATCTTCCATACAGGGTCAAAGTCGGATAATGAAAAGCCCAAAGAAAATATAGCCAAACTGGGAGGAAATGTTGGCTTATTGGAGCTCAGGAACAAATGAATCCTCTTCAGCCTCCCACTCTCCCGCTCGCCTCTCAGGCCGTTTCACAGGCGGCCAATTAGCATCCCTACTCTTTAAAGCCTCAACACATCGTGTGTGTATCGGGATGCACTGATATGTACTACAACAACAACAAAACACAGACAAAATAACCACAAAGATACACAAAACAACCAAAAAGACACACAAAATAACAAAATCACACTAAAAAAATGACTACAAAGAGGCACAAAATCGCAACATCAATACGCCAAGGCAAGACAAAACTAAATTTTTGCCAATCAATCAATAACCATTAAACTCACAAAAACTCTACAACATAACGTAGATGTCTTGTTTTGACACCTTAATTGTTAAAATCTTTATTTGCAGGACGAGTTACATTGTTCTCTGCCCCCTACGCTTTGTTTTCAGCAACGTAGGGGGGATTTTCTGTTGTTTTTTCCTTTTTTAACGAGTACCGTCGTAATAATTGTTGCACACTTGGACACAAAAGGGACTTCCAGGCGTGTACGGGTTGTTTTAACTCTCTTTTTAATGTGAATAACCAAGAAACACGTACATCAGTCGCACCGTCTATTTAATACAGGCTATCTGCTCGGAAGCTCCCATCTTTACCTGAGGTGGCTTATTGTGTAGCGCACATGAAGCTGCTTGTCATGTTTATAACAATGGATACGGGTTGAAACGTGTTCGGGCTTAAAGAGACATTGGCTTCATTCTGGTCGGACGGGTATGGGCCGTGTTCTGTCGGGCAGGGCCTTCTTTTTTCGGCCCGATTAAAGCTCAAATGTGTGCGTCCTCGTCATTTGTGTGTGCGCGAGCATCCTCCACATGTGTGTTGCAATATTACTGCATGTCCCACATAACGCCTCATTTAAATTTGAAAAGCGCTTCTTTGAATCAAATGTTATTTCTTGTCTCTACAGCTTCCCTGGAGAAGCCAAAGGAGGATCTTTTACCGTTCAAACTACGTTATGAGTCCAAACTTTGCCTGTGAACCTTGACCTCCCGTCTTGTTTGTGCGTTTCTTCACAAACAGAGCGATACGAGGCGATGGACAGCCCAGAGTGTGTCCTGAACGCTGCCTGTCAACTGGTTTGTGCAAATTTAATGAGAGAAATAACTCACACATCCACTGTCCGATTTCATTCACACTGTCCTCGCGTTACTCACTCATGCAGAAGCAGCCTTTGGTGTTGGAGAATAGGCACGCTCCACAAATGTCCTCACTCAGTGTGTCACAAACCACTCACACCTGCACACAACATGGAGTGTTTGTGTGGAAAAAGTGTAGAAAAAGAACAAATTGTACAGTTTGACGGCAGACATGGGCAACAGGCAACTTTACCAAGGGCTAAGGATATGGGTTAACAAAGGGGGTCGGTGCGTCCTGAGTCATTGCAAACATTCAAATCTTTAAAACCTCTTCGATCTCCAACGGACCCGCCGGCGGGGGCAGCAGCTCCATCTTCCGTGACTCTCACTGGTCTTAAAGTTGTAAAGAATGAATGAAATCACACCTTCCATACCTTTCCATAATCCGAAGAAACTCAGCTAAAACTGTAGTCAACCCACATTCAGAACAAAAAAATCACAGCACACACACCAGGCCATTATGTTCAAAGAGGGAAAAGACGACAACTGCCCTTTTCTACTGCTGTGAGTCACAAAATAAACACAGAGCTCTATAACAAGAGCCTACGTGAAACTACAGGCCGAGCTGAATCCACTGATATACAGGTTGGGTATGTTACGTACTAAAACCGCCACAAAATCAGAAAATACACTGCGGAGAAAAGTCAGCAATGATGACAAATGGTGTCGTACCTTTGTTGTTTCTTATCAAAAGTTGTTCCAACATGCATAAAACTCCATATTTTGATAAATCCAGATCGTGTCGTCACTTAAACACCGCCATTACACATACCCAGCCATTTCATAGTCGAGAAATCCGTCCAATGAGCGGACAGTGCTCTCAGCTTTACAACACAGTGTCAAACATTCTGATTGGTCAAAGCATTGCTCAATAAAACCAATGCGTAACGGCATAAAAACGTTTTACTGAAAATAGCATTACGCGTGGCACAGCAGAAACCTGAATAAAAATGGATATATGTTTAGTGGTCAAACATAAGACATATTACAATTACACACTTGTTCCCAAGGTTGTGGAAAACTTTGGCACAGTTGTGGCAAAGTGAACTTTTTTGAACAAAAACATATGTATCTTTAGCCTAATGTTGATTGTTCTCACCAAACTTGCTGCAGCTGATGTCCATATATTAGTTAAATTATTTCTGCTTTTATAGCCTTCGTTAATGAAAATTGGCTTTATATATGACTGTAGTTTTTTGCAGCGGACGACAGATTTCTGTCACTCTGTCATTTATTTCCAAAATTTCACATCATCTGTAACCACTAAGGGTCCTACTTCAGTCTGAACAAAAATGTGCCATGTAGGTCATGTAGAAACTTAGAAAAACGTTCATTGTTATGGGTATGGGATTAAGAGGCTGGGGCTTAAGAGGTTAAAGTCGGATGAATCATTAAGTGACCAGCTCATTGCTCTCTCCCAGTAAGATACCAAAGGGTTAAAAAAAAAAAAAAAAAAAAAAAAAAAAAAAAAGCCTTCCAGTCCATCCTGGGGAGAATTATTGTCAACTGGTTTGTGCTAATTTAATGATGTGCAACTTTCACGTACAGCATCAGATTTAACTCGTCTTTCTCATGGCAGGGAGTCACCACGACATTAGATCGTCTCCTTCAAACAGTTTTAATAAAATGGATAAAGTGCAGAGGGTCAGACATGGACACATTCAACACTAATCAGTGAATTAATGCTAATTAAATAAAACTTGGCTTCTTTATCTTCAAACAAAGATCATTGTGTACTAACTAAAATGTTGAATAAATGGTCAAAAAATGTGTTTTAAACTGTATATTTAGGTTTTGTAAAAATGTTCAAACTGTTTTATTGTGGAAAACAGAGATGACTGTAGTGCTGTTGAAGGTGGATGATAAATACAAAGAGGAACTATAGTTGTTATCTAACATACACAGGCGGCCCGGGCCGGATCTGGCCCTTGGACTAATATGGTCTGGTCCCACCATAAAAGTATAAATCGATTTTGAAAAATGTATAAAATTACAGAAATATGCACACACAAGGATGACCATAATAACAACAAAAATACACAAAATGACAACAGTAATACATAAAATTAATCAAGAAACAGACGAGATGACTAAAATTAGGTTAAATATTCCAGAAATCTGCAAAATGACTATTACACAAAATCACAAAATTACTCTAAAACACACACACACACACACAAAGACACAAAACTACAACAAAAATGTGCAAAATGACGAAAAGACACAAAATGACAAAAACACACAAAATGATGACAAAAATACACAAAATGATGACAATACACAAAATGATGACAGAAACACATAAAATTAATCAAGAAACAGACAATGTGATTAAATACAATTTCAAATATTCTTGAAATCTACAAAATGGCAACCAAAACACAGAAAAAATTACTAAATTAAATCCCCCAAACAAATACACAGAGCGACAACAAAAACACACAGTTTCAGAAACATTTATAAAACAACAAAAAGGAAACAAAATGAAAGACTATTACACAAAATCACAAAATTACTTTAAAAAACACACACAAAGAATATAAAAAGACACAAAACTACAACAAAAAAGCTCAAAATGAGAAAAATACAGAAAATGACCAAAAACAACAACAAAAATACACAAATTGACAACAAAATTACACAAAATTCATCAAGAAACAGACAAGATGACGAAATATAGGTGAAAATATTCCAGAAATGTACAAAATGGCAACAAAAACACAGAAAAAACTACTAAAAAAACACCCCTAAACAAATACACAGAACAACAATAAAAATACACAGTTTCAGAAACAACAAAAAGCAAACAAAATCACAGACTATTACACAAAATCACTTAAAAAAAAAAAAACATTCACAAAAAGACACAAAACTACAACAAAAATGCACAAAATGAGAAAAATACACAAAACTACAACAAAAAACACAAAATGACTCGAAAAGACACGGGACAAATACAAAAACAACTAAAAAAAAAACTCAAAAATGACTCCAAAAACAAACAAAACATCAAAAACCCTGTGTTTTCTTTTTTTCTTTATTAATTATTATTAATATTCATATTCAGATACGCTCACATTTATGGCCCCTGTTGTGGGTCTAAATCCCATCTGTCCCAGGGATGTTAATCTACCTGACTAAGGCCGACTGCTCCTGATCTCTGTAGGAAATCTACATCCATCTTCCCCTGGAAGAGGATTCCTGGTGCTGTCAGCCTCAGTAAACAGGGATTTGATAAATGGAAAGCGAGGTGTGCAGTCACCTGGAGCCGTGGCGCTCGCTAAGAGTGTGTCTTTACAGCTGCGTACGCCGCAGCACCAAAGCTCTGCGTGATCCTGGGAGTCCAGACAAACCAGGGGCCTCGTGTAGAACCATTGCGTGCCCACAAAACGGGGCCTAAGAGCTGTACACGACACTGTAAACACAAAGTCAATCTCTGTAAAACCCCCTTGTTGCCTTTTAATGTCTAATAGACACATACAGTGTCTGAAATAGGATATGAAACTTAGACAGGGTTGGGGTCAATTACATTTTTCAGTTACAATTACATTTTCAATTACCCATGTTCGATTCCAATTATAGTGACCAATTGCAATTAAATTACATTTATTTTTCTATTCTCGGAAATGTAATTGTGATCAACCAATTTTTTAAACTAAAATTATAATTACGCCATAATTGTAATTAATTACCAATTACATGATTACAATTATGACCCCAACCCTGAAACTAGATTATTTGTACTTCCTGAAGAAAAAGGCAAGTGAAAACGCACCCCGTTTTGGCTTTTGAAAAAATAATAAACAATGGCATCCTCCACCAATCAGGAGCCAGCATTTCCCTCCTGTTAACCCCTCAGAGTCAATATAACCCCTCTCAGAGGTAACATAACTCCTCAGAGTTAATGGAACCCCTTTCAGAGTTAGTAAAACTCATCAGAGTTAATATAACCCAGCTCAGAGTTGGTATCACCCCCGAGCCCAGAGCCTAGGTACCCAAAGTGGGGTACGGGTACCCCCAGCGATACGCAAATTGTCATAGAGGATTCGTGAATGAAAATAAAAAAAACAATGACAACATTGGAAACTAGAATATAAATAGAGCAGTTAATGTTATTGCTAATGCTATTGCGAGGTAAATCCTAATGCTAGGTTATTGTTATTGCTAGGCTAATGCTAGGTTAATGTTAATACAAAGCTAATGCTATTGCTAGGCTAATGCTAGGTTAAAGATAATGCTCGGTCAATGTTAATGTTAGGTTAATACTAATGCTAGGCTAATTCTATTGCAATGTTAATTTTAATGCTAGGTTATTGGTATTGCTAGACTAATGATAATGCAATGTTAAAGCTAATACTAGGTCAGTTTTAATGCTAGGCTAATGTGAATGCTATTGCTAGGTTATTGTTATTGCTAGGCTAATGCTAGGTTAATGTTAATGCGAAGCTAATGCTACTGCTAGGCTAATGCTAGGTTAAAGATAATACTCGGTCAATGTTAATGTTAGGTTAATACTAATGCTAGGCTAATTCTATTGCTATGTTAATTTTAATGCTAGGTTAATGGTATTGCTAGACTAATGATAATGCAATGTTAAAGCTAATACTAGGTCAGTTTTAATGCTAGGCTAATGTTAATGCTATTGCTAGGTTATTGTTATTGCTAGGCTAATGCTAGGTTAATGTTAATGCGAAGATAATGGTATTGCTAGGCTAATGCTAGGTTAAAGCTAATGCTCGGTCAATGTTAGGTTAATGCTAGGCTAATGCTAGGTTAAAGCTAATGCTCGGTCAATGTTAGGTTAATGCTAGGCTAATTCTATTGCTATGTTGATTTTAATGCTAGGTTAATGGTATTGGTAGACTAATGATAATGCAATGTTAAAGCTAATACTAGGTCAATTTTAATGCTAGGCTAATGTTAATGATATTGCTAGGTTATTGCTAATGCTATGTTAATGCTAATGCCAATGATAAGATAATGCAATTCAATGCTGGCCAGCACCTGCATCCTCATGCATTTTCTTCAGGAAATGCAAATATTATTATGATTATATATTACTCCTCAACAGGATAGGTAATATCCACTGTAGGGCTGTATACGACATTACATTATTATGTTTTTTAAGTGTGCAGGAGTAGGGGGTACATGTTAAATGTCTGAAGGGGTACATGACAGTGAAAAGTTTGGGAACCACTGCCTTAGAGCAGACATACACAAGTGGGCTAAAATTTTGAGCGGCCCCTGAATTAAATGCCCAAAAGAGTTAGACACATACAAAGTTACAGAAATATACACCGGACAACACAAATACACAAAATGTTTCCAACGGCAACAAAAAAAAAAAAATACACCTAATGAGAGGAAAATTATAAAATTACAAAATGACAACAAAAGCACAGAAAACAAATACACAGAAAAAGGACTCAAATCACAAAATGACAAAAAAGTGCTTCTAAATAAAATGTATTATTATTATTATTATTATTATTATTATTATTATAATAACCCCTCTCAGAGTCAGTATAACTCATCACCAATATGCTTAAATGGCGAAACACTGTTAAATTTACAAAAACTCCAGAACATAGCAGAGATGTATTGAGTATTCTGAACGTTTTGATACCTTAATTGTTGATATTGCTAAATCGGGTTGAAGCAGACAAAAGTGTTGTTCTATAATAATACGACAGAAAACACAGGATGGACGAGAAAAACCCTGTTGGGTTTAAAAACCAAGACCAACAACATCAAAACCCCAAACATAGTGTATCTCCAAATGATCAATCAAGAAGTATGCGATAGTGTTTAAATCGTGCACGAGGAACCAGAAATCAAACAAGTCCATTAAAGCAGAACTAAGTAATTTTTTTCACCTGAATAAATCCTTCCCTTAGTCCCTGTGAGGGTAATACAAGTGCTTATGGGGTGATTGGGGGTCTTTCATCACCCCCTGTTGTCTCTAGCCAGAAAACAGAACTTACAACTTTCTTGCCTCCAACCCGGCAGCAAGACGTACTGCTTTACGGAAGCCCAATTAAAAAACACACTGTCGTCGCAGCAACAGGAACACACACACACTCGCAACCCAGCGCTCCGTCAGGCAGCACACACACAAATATCCATCCATCCATTTTCAGAGCCGCTTTGTCAGCACACAAACAAACACATCACACATTTCCATATTATTCCCACATCATTCTTTTATTTTACTGGTCACGCTTCCTCATACTGGTCAAATGACACTATATGAGTGAAAGCACCCTTAGTGTCACTGTTGTATTAGGATTTTACAGTGATTGGGAGAGGTGCGCATGTATCTGTGGGGTGGGGTAAGCAGCAGCGGGTGTGGAGTTTTTACGACAGTGACATAACCAAATCAACCTTTAGGGGGAGCGCTAAATGCAAGTTACTTAGTTCTGCTTTAATGGCCGAGCAACAAAATTAACAAAGAAAAGTCTCGAACAACAAACATACTTCCTGATCAAAATAATGAAACACTGATAAACAGAAGCAGCAGAGAAAGGACGACACTAAGATTCAACAAGCACTCCTTAAGTAGTGAGGGTAATCAGAAAGGTGGGCTTCACCTGTGAAAGAGCACAGGGAGGAGGGGCCAATCTACTGTCAGGAAACACACAAAGACAACTGAAACTAGGAGCAACAAAGACAGGGAATAAAGTCGTCACCAACGTGACAGCGCTTGGTAGGAATATTAAAGACTATCTCATTCGTTTTGTAAACTAGCCCAATGAAAAATGATCAGTTTTGGATCAGCCGAAGAATCAGGGGAAAAGGTAACACATGCCTTGCATATTGAGAAGCTGTTGATGTCTCCGACCACAGGAGAGTCCGGCTGTGATTGCACCACTTGTGCTGCTCTGTGATTAAAAACAGGCCCTCCACACAAAGAGATTGAGCCTGACCTTCCTCTTCCTCTTCCATGAGAGGATGGCCGGTCCTCGGGGTGGGGTGGGGTGTGTGTGTGGGGGGGCTACTCTGAATCTCATTTCAAGACTTCGTGATTAAGTGCCGGCAAAGGCCTCAACTGCCTCGACACACGAACGATCATCTGATGATAATAACACACTATTTACTTCTACGTCCACATTAGGATTCAAGTAATACCTTACTTATCCTGACACACTTAAGCTGTGATGGGCCCTCAGAGGTCAAGGTTACATTTAGTCATGTTTTTTCAAACAGATTTTTGCAAAATAAAAGAGATATTTTATAATGCCGACAAAGTATAATTGCGCTTTGAACTTGTTACCATTGAAGGTCATTTTGGGCAGAAGCCTCGCCACTCCCGTAAAATCTCATCCCACGAGACTGGACGCTCAGTACCTCCTTATAAAACTCTGTATTCCTTTGTTGTTTTCACGTCTAATGTGGCAGTAATAATTTTTATGTATAATGCTAAGAAATGTCCCGGTCTCCTCTTCTGTCCACACTTACCGGGCCATGTTTTCTCAGAGAGAAGTTCATGGTCATGTGACCAGGTATGTCACAACCTGTAATGTGTAGTTGCGGGAAAAGTGTTTCCATCGAAACGTCTGAAACACTTCCTCATGAAAGCAGAAAAACTTTTTTGCGATATTTGAGTGTTTCCATTACCAGTTTTTATTCCAATATTTCGACTTTGCGCATTTCCAAAGCTTGTGATTACTTTCGGCAAACAAAGAGCTTGGACTTGTGCCCCCCAACCCCAACCCCCCGCCCTGATCTAGGGACTGGGTCTAGATGCCTTTCTTTGAGTGTTGTTGTTCGTGAGGGTCACGTTCAGAGAACCGTGAGCCTGAACGATGGAAGCACAGATAGGAACCACTTGTCTGGGAGGTGTAAATGTGACAGTTCCTCCTTCAAATTAGGGTTTTTGGTTGTAAAACTGAGAGGCAAAGTGTTTATTTACAGCCACCCCTATCGTTTAGAAACGTCAGATCTATTCCCCCTGAGCGTCTCTTCCTTTGTGCTGCTGCACGACAGATCAGTCGTACCTTTAACAACTTTTTCTGGGATAACTTTAATGGGCGCTCCGCCCGTGGACTCCCATCTGCAGTCAAAGAGAGGTCTGCAGTGAGTTATGTCAGATGGAGCGATTAGCACCGAGGGGGCCACGAGGATAACGGCTAACAGATGTGGGCCGCTTGTTCTCCTACATCCACTCACTTTCATTCCTCTCTCTTTCATCTCTCTCATTTGTTATTTTACTGGTTGGTCGTGCCTCTCGCCCCCTCCGACCCGTTTCATCTCTATTGCTCACGCCGTCTCCCCAACCCCCCCGCCCACCCACAGCTGTCCGTCCGCTGCGAGCCATTATAGCGAACGAGGTGCACTTGTTCCTCCCTGCTGATAGCTAGCAGGCATCCATCACACAGGTGTCTGTGTGCTAATGTGGGACACAGGCCACGTCCTCGCTCTGGTTTGTTTGGACTGGTTTTTGTTTGAGCAGGTGAGAGATAGAGGACACTGGGACCATTTCAAATGTGGACCTTCCTTCACTTCCAGGGTTTGTTAGCTGTGAAAACAACGGGAAACAACAGGGAAGTAGCGTCCAACGCAAGAACCTGACACATGCTGGACTGCAGGTTTGCAACAAGTGGGGACATGAAAGTGGGAAAGTTATGCACACTTTGAAATAGTGATAACAGGAACAATTTTACAGAGCACAACTTATTTCTTTATAAATATTTCTATAAGATCCTTAAAAAAAACATAATTGCAAGATTTTAAATTTGTGTTCTGAAGATACAATAGTTTTTCCATCTTTAGCATTATTACCTGTTAGACCAGACGTGGGGACCACAGGAGGCCCTCAGTCTAAATTTTGGCAGCCCCCACATTTCACAACAATAAAAAAACACAAAATGAGAGAAAAATACACTAAACAACAACAAATGCACACAAAATGAGAGAAAATTCTTTTTCTAAAAAGTGAATAGAAAGAAGTCAATGATTGTACAATCACTGAGTTTACGAACCACCAAAATGGAGAAATAGCCAAATAGAAACTAGAACTGGTGAGTTCAATTAATTTCATGCGTCCGGGTAAGTCTGAGTCACTCATGAAATGACCTGGTCACATTCTAGATAGTTTCTTTTTTGTCCTTTTAGTTTCCAGGTAGCCTGCTTCCTGGATCCTCTAACCTAGTAGACCCCAACCTTGTGTGTGCCACGGACCATGATCATTGACCGGAGGACAAAGAGGGTCTTTCTTTGCGGTTCACGCACCTGTATTAATCCACGGACCGGTAGTTAAGGCTCAGATCATTCGGGTCCTCAATGATTCCAGGAAGTGAGTATTGGGTTATCAATGACTTGTTGGATCCAGGTTAACAAAAGAAATGTGAAAAAAGACTTGAGTCTTTAACCTGGATCGTTCACTAAGCTGAGCAGCTCTTGCAGATTAGCACCTGAGGATCTGAGGTTAATCAGAGCTGATCCCAAGTGATTTGGCTGTAAGAGACAGGAAGTGAAACACATCAGTTGCGTATCATCGTTTTAGATAATGCTGTCAAGACTCCTACGGGTGACTCATATCCCCACTTTAAAGAATAACTAAACCTGAATACAAATGTATTTGGGTATAAAGTAGTGCTGTTGATTGATCCGGGTCCAACTCTCAACATTTTAGTCAAAGTATTTCAATTTGTTTTATTTTGTCAAAAAATGTCAGTGACTGCCCTTTATGGGTTGAAACCTAGCTATTACAATTGATTTTTGCTATTGGTTGAGAACGAACCAGCACTGTTAGCGCCGCCCCTTTTATAAAAACTAGCACCTGTGGGCTCTACAATCTGTGGTGAGTGGGTGGGATTGAGAGAAGAGTGAACAGAGAGGTAATGATTAGCTAGTTCGCATAGCATAGATTGTTCATTGGAAATTTTATAGTATAGACTGGGCGTGTCTTAACTGCTCCAGAAGCCCCGCCCATAATCAAGACATTTTTTTTTAAATTTCCCTCCTAGTGTCAGGTCAGGAGAAAGCAGGGGTTTAGTTACTCTAACTGATTCTTAAAGGGACTTATAACTGGCATGTAGCTGTCTGAGCCTGCCAAAATAAAACGTGTTGGTACAGTGGCGTGCTGCCTTGCACACGCACGCACGCACGCACCCACCCACCCACCCACCCACCCACCCACCCACCCACCCACCCACCCACCCACCCACCCACCCACCCACACACACACACACACACACACACACACACACACACACACACACACACACACACACACACACACACACACACACACACACACACACACACACACACACACACACACACACACACACACACACACAGTGAATGTTCAGACTTGAAATCTTTTGTCCATGCTGATTTCATTCCAATTGTGGTGTTGCCATTATGAAGCCTCCCATTCATAGAGATACAGAAGGAAAGCTGGCAGTCCGACTTTGTGAAATGTGGAAAAGGTCAGCGGCGGACGTGAGCGGACTTGACAGATCACTGGAACGTGTCTCAAAGTGCGAGGCCCTCATCACCCTAACTATTCCTGTTTTCAGACTAAACTCTACAAAGAAAGTCCAGCCGTGTCTGTTGGGATGAGAGAACCTGCAAAGGCTGCGAGTCCACCTCACGCCAAGCGTGTAAGCACCCTAATGGAGGTTGTTTTACTTCTACCTTTACAGGAAGCGAGCAGACCTTTGCTACGGTTCACTGACACCTTCGCTTTCGCTCCAGATGTTGTGCTAGCGTAGCTTTCAGGCTATTATCGCCCTGACTTGACGTGATCATCATGTTAAATAAGCAGTGGAGCAGGAGTCGGGGAGCAGACTAACGCGGCGTAATGGGCCCGGACACTTGTCAAGTCGCCTTTGGCTCACACTGGGAGGCTTCGGCCCCGTTGCCTTTCCTCTCCTCTCCTCTCCCAACACAGGTTGGTGCTTGGTCTTCACACGTGGCTCCTATGATACACTCCCCGCCGCTCACTGACTTTGACGATCATGGCACCTCGACAGCGTGTCGGGGAAGGTGTGACAGAGCCAGGTAGATCTGACACTTTCTCCCCCCGAGGTGTCAGTTTTGACCGGGAACGAGCTGTCAAATTAAGAGAGTTTGCACTGGTTTATCGCTAACAGGCTCTAATTAGTCAAAGTGTAGCAGTGCTGCTCCAGGCAGACACCCAGCAGCCTCTCTGTGCACCCAAAAAACTAAATTTGAGAACAGTCAAGAATAAATTAAAGTGGGCTAAACATTTCGATTTTGATGATAGATGTAATAACCTTTGAAGTCCTAGAAGAAGAAAAAGAAAAATGAGGAAGAGTAGAAGTAGAAGAATTAGCAAAAGAAGGAGGGGAAGGAGAGGAAGAAGAAGAATTAGCAAAAGAAGGAGAGGAAAAAGAAGAATAACTTGCAAAAGAAGGAGAAGTGGAAGAAAAAAAAGAATTAGCAAAAGAAGGAGAAGAAGAAGTATTAGCAAAAGAAGGAAAATAAGGAGAAGAATTATCAAAAGAAGGAAAAGAAGAACTACCAAATGAAGAAGAAAAAGAAGAAGAATTTGCAAAAGAAGAAGAAAAAGAAGAAGAAAAAGAAAAAGAAAAAGAAGAAAAAGAAAAAGAAGAAAAAGAAAAAGAAAGAAGAAGAAGAAGAAGAAGAATTTGCAAAAGAAGGAGAAGAGGAAGAAAAAGAAGGACTCGCAAAAGAAGGAAAATAAGAAGAATTTGCAAAAGAAGGAGAAGAAGAAAAAGAAGAATTTGCTAAAAAAAAAAAAAGGATGAGCAAAAGAATGAAAAGAAGAAAAATATGGAGAAGAATAATTAGCAAAAGAAGAGGAAGAATTAGAAGTAGAAGAATTAGAATTAGAAGAATTAGAAGTAGAAGAATTAGAAGAATTAGAAGTAGTAGAAGTAGTAGAAGTAGTAGTAGTAGAAGTAGTAGAAGTAGTAGTAGAAGAATTAGAAGTAGTAGAAGTAGTAGAAGTAGTAGTAGTAGAAGGGGTAGTAGAAGTAGTAGAAGTAGTAGTAGAAGAATTAGAAGTAGTAGAAGTAGTAGAAGTAGTAGTAGTAGTAGAAGTAGTAGTAGAAGAATTAGAAGTAGAAGTAGTAGAAGAAGTAGTAGAAGTAGTAGAAGAAGTAGTAGTAGAAGTAGTAGAAGAAGAAGTAGAAGAAGTAGAAGTAGTAGAAGTAGAAGTAGTAGAAGAAGAAGTAGAAGTAGAAGAAGAAGTAGAAGTAGTAGAAGAAGTAGAAGTAGTAGAAGAGGTAGAAGTAGTAGAAGAAGAAGAAGTAGTAGAAGAAGAAGTAGTAGAAGAAGTAGTAGAAGAAGAAGAAGTAGAAGTAGTAGTAGAAGAAGAAGAAGTAGTAGTAGAAGTAGTAGTATAAGTAGAAGTAGAAGTAGAAGTTTCTGTTACTGTGATATAACCTGGAACTAAACATATCAACCCTGGAACAACCTGTCACTGTGAATGTTCATGGACATAATTTTTTCATTTAAATGTTCACCTATTTGCACTACTCATCAATGCACTGCACTACTCATCAATGCACTACTGCACTATTATCTTATTATTATTATTATTGTATTCTTATTTTATTATTATTATTATTATTATTACTATTATTATTATCTTGTTATTTTTATTTAGTTTGCACATATTAGTCTAACTACTCATATATTTATGTTTATACTTCTTTTTTCATTTATTTTTCTTTATTTTATTTATTTTTCTTTATTCTAGTTGATTGTTATTATTTAATGTTATACTACCTGAGAGAGCACAGGTCACCAAAAGAAATTCCTCGTGTGTATTCATTCACCCCTGGCCAATAAAGTTGATTCTGATTCTGATTCTGATGTAGAAGTAGAAGTAGAAGTAGAAGAAGTAGAAGAAGTAGAAGAAGTAGAAGAAGTAGAAGAAGTAGAAGAAGAAGAAGTAGAAGAAGAAGAAGAAGAAGAAGAAGAAGAAGAAGAAGAAGAAGAAGAAGAAGAAGAAGAAGAAGAAGAAGAAGAAGAAGAAGAAGAAATCATTGTACCAATAAATACTTGAAGATGTTTGAAAAGTTGAGGTTTTATGTAGCGCAGGTCAGGTTTGGTGGGTTTTTGGTGTCATAAATTGTTGTACTTTGTGTGTTTTGCAATTTCATAATTTTTGGGGTAGATTTTGGGAATTTGTTTTGTATGTTGTTGTTTTGTAATGACAGCCTGTGTGGTGGCCGTTTCATATTCCTTCCAAACATGTGTGTTCTCTTTTTTTCTTTAGCAGGTAGCGAGTAGTCCCATATGTTTGGAATTAGCTTAGCATGTAACAATCAGTTCGACATGTTTGGAGTTAGCTTAGCATGTAGCAATCAGTCCCACATGTTTGGAGTTAGCTTAGCATGTAACAATCAGTCCCACGTGTTTGGAGTTAGCTTAGCATGTAGCAATCAATCCTACATGTTTGGAGTTAGATTAACATGTAGCAATCAGTCCTACATGTTTGGAGTTAGCATAGCATGTAGCAACCAGTCCAACATGTTTGGAGTTAACTTAGCACGTAGCAATCAGTCCCACGGGTTTGGAGTTAACTTAGCATGTACCAGTCAGTCCAACATGTTTGGAGTTAGCTTAGCATGTAGCAATTAGTCATACATGTTTGGAGTTAGCTTAGCATGTAGCAATCAGTCCCACATGTTTGGCTTAGCTTAGCAAACAGCGGCGCTGACTCGCCAGGGTCAAAGGGTAAAGGGGGTTATCAGACAAAAATATTGCAATATAAAGATTATGGGATTAATAATTATTGTTATTCCCAACAATAATTCTTGGTTTCATCTACAGAGGAATTCAACCTCAGGATGATGTTAGCATTCTATTTGTTTCCTTTTATATTTAGCTTCCTTCCTCACAGCGACTATGTTACAGCTCAGCTGACTTCAGCTTCCCTATTTTATAAATATTAATTATCCTTGTACAATTTAATGCACCAAGTGCTTTCACCTCTCAGGTTTCCGTTAAACACCGGCATAACAAGGCATATCCGTGGCAGCTAACGTGATTTATGACAGGAATACCTAATTCCTGTTTTTAAATAGGTTGGACGACAATCTGCATACATTTAAATGCCCCCCCCCCCTCGCTGCTCCGGCTTGTCTCGGGGCCGTTGTTTAATATTCAGAGATGATTTTTTATTTTTTTTTGTCCACATACATTTTGGTGTGTGTCACCTTAGATTAAATTATTACCGTTTTGCAGCCTTTGCGTAGCGAGGCCCGGGGCCCTTATTTACTAGAATCAATGAAACAGTAATGAAAATCCATTTTTCATACTATCAGCCCCCGCTGTCTTTTATTTAGTTAGCTGTGTCTAAGCAAGCAATTCATTTTCTGTAAATGCCACCCTGAGAAAAAGGCATTAGCGTGGAAAGGGTTAACCCCCGAAAAAATTAAGACGCTGTGATCCGGCGCAGAGGGCCTGGAATAACTTCCTCCCTAAACCATCCGGGTAGGATTTTAATTATCCTGAAGATTCACCTCATGTATCCAAAGTGTATAGTGGGCGGGGATAATAATGTCACAGACTCCTCCCAGTGGTTCAGGATGAAATATGGCCATTGAAATGAGTTGGTTTATGGACTTTGTGGCAGCGGTAATGAAACCACACTCCAGCAGTAAACAAAAAGGAAGGAACGCCCTCTCACTGGTTGTTTTATTGCATATTTGGCCAATCGAATGTCCTGATTGGCTCTGAATTCTCATGTTGAGGACAATGTCTCACTGACAAAGGCCTGGACTTTCAAATTAAAGCTAATCCAGTGCATCTAATATGGTAAATCTGTGAAATATGTATTAATTATTTGTTATTAAACTATGTCAGGACTATATATTTCTAAGTATATCCTTGGCTTCTCTGTGGCACATGTAATCCAGGTTTGAAACTAGTGGTTTATCTTATTCCCAAGTCTATGGACTATTTCTGTGGTCAGACGAGTAAGGAGGAGAAGGAAGACTGTTAATAATTTACTGCTACTGTGTTAAACACACACGCTGGTTTACGCCCACTCATGAAGGCCCAAAGAACAGCCTGTTTTTAGGAGCGGCCTGAAAGTGACTTTTCAGAGGGCTAAAACTCCAGAAAAACCGGCAAGTTTGGGAAAATAAACCTCAAATACTATGTTTTTGGGGTTCTTGAAACAAATGGAGATTGGTGAAAAATAGCATATTACTGGACTTTTAAGGCCAGATCCAATATTATGAAATAAGATGCAATACATGACCAAACAATGAGTAATGACAAAAGGAACTGTGAGAGGTAAAACAAGGTAAGTTAAGGCAACCCACAAGGTAATAGAAGGACAGGTAAGAGAAGACAATGTAGGCAAAGTATGACAAGAGAAAAAGGTAGAACAAGACAAGGAAAGACAACAAAAAAAATGTGACAAAAGAGTAGCTAAGGTAAGAAAAGGTAAAATAAGACAATGTAAGAAAAGAAAAGGTGAGTCAAGATAAAGACAAGATATGACGAAGTAAGACTATCCTATAAGACCATCTATTCATCCATCTATTTTCCAAAATTCTTGCTCTTTCTTAGGTTCACGGCGGTCTGCTGATGTCAACCCAGGCTGTCATCAGGCGCTAGGCGGGGTACACCCTAGAAAGGGCGCCGGTCCATCACAGACAACCACTCACACTCTCATTCACTCCTAGGGGCAGTCTACAGTACAGAGTAGAGAGTCCAATCAACCTAACAGTCATGTTTTTGGATTGTGGGAAAAAGCTGGAGTGCATACCTGGAGAAATCCCATGCAAGCCATGGGGAGAACATGCAAACTCCAAACAGAAATTACCCAAGTTTCCAGAAACTCAGGACTTTCTTGCTGTGAGGCAGACTCCACCGTGGACCCACACATACTTTAATATTGGCAATAACCTCAAATCTACAAGGGTGGAAGAACTTCCACTTGGATTCTTGTTAGGGAGCTAAGCTGTTCTCCTCAGAGCTTTTACTAAATAATGGACTCATGATTGGAGTGTGTGTGAGTTTCTGATGGCTTCATTTGGGAGCAGAAAAGCAGGAATTCAGAGTGTGTTTCTGGTTTGTCTAAGCAGCTTAAATTAGGACCTGAACGCCTTTACCTGCAACAAGCATTAAATCAATTACCCCTCCTGCTGTGCGTGTGTTCACATGTGTGTAATACTTGTAGGCTCTGCCTGGGAACGGTGCGTAATTGTGCGTTTATTGTGTGCGGCGGCGACAGCAGATCAAAGGGGCGGTGGCGGTTTGTCAAACGTGACACTAAAGGACTTCATAAGAGGAGGGGAGGGGCCGTCCTCTGCGCCGCCTGATGGAATAAAATTTAATAACTGAATAAAAATGTAAATAAAGATTTGTTAAAGTGAGTGGATGAAGTAATTCTCTCCCCTCGAACCGCGCAGCTAATACGGCGATGTGAGGAGGGCGGGGTGGATGGCGCCCGCAGTGACCTTTGGAAAGGCGCTTGCTGAGGGTTGATTAAAGACGTATTAAATTTGTTTAAATAAACCTCCTTGTAATGGCACATCATTTGTAAGAAGCTATTAGAGAAAAAAAGCTGACGCTGTCATTTGCATGAAAATGTGCCGCCGTCCACCCTGAACCCCATCCACCCCCCCCCCCCAGCACCCCCCCCCACCCTCGACACACGCCACAGTTGACAAAACACACAGCAGGGCCTCAGCTCTCAACACAAAAAGGCAACAAATAATAGCAGTAATAAATTCCTTATTCAAACAATTTAAACTTATTTTACGTTCAAAGTCACTGACTTTCTTGTTAAATACAGAAAACAATCACAATCCCTAACAAACAGAATAAAGTTTGTTTTTGTGGTTATTTGGTATGTTTTTCTGTATATTTGTAGATATGTTTTATGAGGGAAATGGTATTTATTGATCTTTTGTACATTTGTGCTGTTGTTTATTACTTTTTTCTGTTTTCCGATTCATTTTGTGTAATTTTGTTGTCATCACAGTGGAAAGTATAATAGAGGAGCTAAAAAAAAGAATCAATATTTTTAACTTAAAACCCATGTATTTATTCATGCCTTCATGTAATCTGCTGTTACATAATTGTATGGTTTTAGTATTAATAGAGTCTATTCTATCATAGAATAATTAAATATTAATTTAAAAAAAATAACGTGATTATAGTAAAACAGTAATATGATAATAACAAATAGAATAAAATATGTGACGATTATCAACAGTGAAATGTTGACAAAACAAAAAGGGATTATGAAAGAATGTCTTAAAAAGAATCTATAAATGCTAATACATAGTTATGTAACAGTTAATTACATGAATGTCTGAATAAATACATGGATTTTGTGATGACCCCCGCCCTCCTGTGCCTCTGATTGGCTCTGACCGTTTTTTAAGTGATGTTTAAAGTGACCAATCAGAAAGGAGGCGCTGTCTATGCAATGCCCGCCCCTTAAGTGCCAAAACATCACCGCTCGCGGAGAGATCACAGGGGTAACAGCGAGCGCACAAGCCGAGACGGCGAGCGCGCAGAACAGCTCCGCGCGCACACGCAGAAAGTGGTCTTACTGTGCGCGATTACAGTTTTTATGCGCTTGGGTTTTTAGCACTAAATTGATGCCATACTCTCACAGAGGACGCTCGTGAGCACAAATATTCCTCCGCTATACAAAATGATCTTTTTTCTACATTTTTGTCATAACAGACGTGTTTCTTAAGGAGCCTCAGACATGACATGGTTAAAAAAAAAAATTTGTGGCCATGAAACACTAGTTTACACAAAGCACTACTGGCCCCAGCCCCAACCGATCACCACCTGGTGGTGAGTTGGCTCTGATGGGGGAGGATGCTGGTTAGACGTAGCAGACCCAAACGTATTGTCTGTTGGGAACGTCTGAATGAGTCTTTCGTCAGAAGGAGCTTCAACTCCCACCGCCGGGAGAGCTTCAACAATGTCTCGGATGAGACGGGGGCATCAAGTCCGAGTGGGCCACGTTCCATGCCCCTGTTGTTGAGGTGCTTGACTAGTGCCGTGACTGTTGTGGCGGCAACACCCAAACCCGTTGGTGGGCACCTGGGGAGAGGGATGCCTTCAAGCTAAAGAAGGAGTCCTATTGGGCCTTCTTGGCCTGTGGGACTCCGGAGGCGGCAGACAGGTACCGACGGGCCAGCGGAGTGCAGCCACGGCGGTCGTCAAGGCAAAAACCCGGATATGGGAGGAGCTTATTGTGGCAATAGAGAACGACTTACGGATGGCTTCGAAGAGGTTACCACCATCCAGCGTCTCAGTAGGGGGAAGGGGTGCACTGTCAACACTGTGTATGGTGGGGATGTGGATCGTGGAAGGAATATTCAGAAGACCTCCTCAATCCCACCGACACACGTTCCAGTGAGGAAGCAGAGCATGGAGACCAAGGAGTGGACTATCCTATCTCTGGACATGAGGTTGACAAGGTGATTAAAAAGCTCCTCGGTGGAGCCCTCCTGAGTTGTGGTTGACACGACTCTGCAGCATCGCGTGGACATTGGGGGCAGACCGGGGTGGTGGTTGCCCTTTTTAAGAAGGGGGATCGGAGGGTGTGTTCCAACTATAGAAGGATCACACTTCTCAGCCTCCCTGGTAAAGTCTATTCAGGGGTACTGGAGAGGAGGGTCCAGGATAGTCAAACCTCGGATCCAAAAGGAGCAATGCGGTTTTCGTCCTGGTCGCGGAACTGTGGACCAGCTCTACACCCTCAGCAGGTCCTAGAGGGTGCATGGGAGTTTGCACAACCGGTCCATGTGTTTTGTGGACTTGGAAAAGCCATTCAAATTCCCTCTACGACGGGAGTCAGAGCTTGGTCCACATTGTCGGCAGTAAGTCGAAATTGTTTCCACTGAGGGTTGGACTCCGTCAGGGCTGCCCTTTATCACCGATTCCGTACATAACTTTTTGTTTTCCTTTGCGTACATAACTTTTATGGACAGAATTTCTCTGCACAGTCAGAGCATTGAGGGGGTCCGGTTTGGGGGCCTCAGGATTGGGTCAATGCTTTTGCAGATGATGTGGTCCTATTGGCTCCATCAGTGGAACCAATAGTTGTTTAAAAAACAACAATGCATTCAATTAAATTATATTGAAAAAGATAGAATTTATCGGCATTTTGTTATATTAAAAGAATGTACACGAAAACAATGATAACTATTTGATAAGTCAACTAAGAAAGGGAAAAAATTGATTGCATAATGATAAATTATCAGTAATACTGAATGATAATTGAATTAAAATATGTAAATAAAAAAGGTATTGAATATATGATGTAAATGAATGATAATTTAAATAATGAAACTAAACTAAATACAAAACAATTGTTTTTGTTAACTCCGTAATCTGATCTAGTAATTTTATATATGTATTTCATAAATTACATTATTATAGTTGTTCTCAGCTGTGTTTCAGTCAAAACTGTTGAAATAAAAGATGAAAACTTTATTTACTAAACAAACTTCTAAACTCTGTTGGTGCTCGTTTGTGTCCAGCCCAGGAGGGAGCCGTTCGCAGTGTGTGTGTGTGTGTGTGTGTGCGTGTGCAACAGAGCATAAGGCCGAAGCTGAAGTTACTGACAGGCAAACGGCTGGAGGAAAAAAGCTGAGCTAATTTAAGAGGAACCATATTTTTATTTAAAATAAAGGAAAAAAAGAACATTTTATCATTTCATTAATGGTTTATGGTGAATTTTTTAACAGTTGACAAAAAAAAAAATCCCACAATATATTAACTAATTAAATACGCTTAAATGAATTAAAATGAAGTATTCAGGTCAAATTGGTTAAAACTCAAAAAATCAAGGTGAAATCAAACTTAACCTAACAAATATTCTATATACAGTAAATATTATTTGAATAAAACTAATAAATCAATCACATTTCACTATTTTATAAGCCTGAGTTTGGCGGTTGGTGATTCATTGAGTGTAACAGGAAGACACACACACCTTTATGAAGCACCTTGGTCTGCACACAACGGCACAGGATGCTGTTCCAACAGTCACACAACCTGCTGTGTGGTTAGAGAACACAACACTGTGCAGGGGGAAGACTGAGGAAACTGTGACCCTCAGTGGGCACTGACAGGCACTGGAACCATGCAAACACAACACAGCAACATTTCTACACCTGCGAGGGACAATTTCCTGATTAATAAAATTAAGAAATAAAATAAGAAATCAATAGTCGGCAAGAGAGGTAGATGCACTCTTAGATATATGGAGAGAAGGTTGTTATTAGACTTTTTATTGCAATTTGTAATTCAATTTAAGACTAACTAAACAGTAAACACAATTGGGGAGGGGGGAAAAAAACGCCACATTAATTACATAGGGTTCGGGTCAATTTTTCCCCAAAGTAAACACACAAAAATACACAAAATGACAATAAATTACACGCAAAAAAACCAAACTAATATAATCAAAATCACTGTGAAAACACACAAAATGACAACAAAAAGACAGAAATCTATAAAAAAAATAAATAAAAAAAATGCAAAAAATATAAACCGTGAAGAAAAATCTTCATTTGACTGGTGATGTTTGTGAAATTTACATTTACATGTACAACTCCGTCTCCGTCTTTCTGTACTGTAATCGTACTTTTACAAACTTTAACGAACGTTACCATTTATTTTTAAATGTGAGACCAATTACAATCATAAAATCATCCTTATGCATTAAAATGTAGGACTTTTGAAACATTGATTTAACACATTTCAATCACAATTAAGGCTTTAAGTCCTGCTAATTATTTTTTAGCTCATTAGCTAAGCTTGTGTAAAATTAAAAAAATGCATCTTTTGCTTTTGACATATTGGCTGAAAATGATGAGGATGTAAATGTGACTTATTTTGTACATTAGCATAGCAGATTGTTAGCGTGCTACCCACCTAGTAAAACTATGTATAACATTAGTTGGAAAACGAAAATGTAAGAAAACTTGCTGTTTCTTAGTGTACGTAAGAGTGTCATTAGTATCATCTCATTTTGTCGCATCATATCTCTTGTGCATCATATTTTGTCATCGTTATTATATCATACCTTATCCCTCTCGTATTGTATCGAATCTCTAATGCAGTGGTATGTGTACCCCTAGGGGTACGCGGTGGCACTAGCATTAAAAATATGGGCTTTTACAATGTTTATTTTTAGTTAAACAAAAACAATCGCACTGAATATTACCAGCAACTCACAAAACAACAAAAAAAAAAAACACACGAATGAAGAAAAGAAATAAAATAACACGCAAACAACAACAAAATACACAAAATGCCACCAAAAAAACACACGCACTAAGAGTGGAAAATACTTACTATCACCAGCAACTCACAAAACGACAACAAAGACACACGAAATGAGAGAAAAATACACAAGATGACTACAAAATACACACAAATAACAGAGAAACACACAAAATGACGTAACAACCAAACGACACCGAAAGCACAGAATAAATTAAATAATACCAACAACACAAAAAAAAATCCACGACAAAAACAACAAGATAAGAGACAAATATACTGAATAATAAAAAGAACAAACAACATCAAAATACACAAAATGACACCAAAAACACACAAAAAGACAAAAAAACACATGCACTAAGAGCAAAAAATACTATTACCAGCAATAGACAAAACAACAACAAAGACACAATAAATGAGAAAAATAAACACGCTCACGACAAAATACACAAAAATAACAGAGAAACAGAAAACGACATAAGAAATAACCAAATGACACCAAAAACACACACTGAGAGAGAATTATTTAAATAATACTAACAACACACAAAAACGACAACAAAATAAGAGAAGAATATACTGAATAATACAAAGTACGGACAAACAACAACAAAATACACCAAAAACACACAAAATGGCACCAAAAATACACTGAGAGAGAATTATTTAAATAATACTAACAACACACAAAAACAACAACAAAATAAGAGAAGAATATACTGAATAATACAAAGTACGGAAAAACAACAACAAAATACACAAAAATGACACCAAAAACACACAGTGATGATACCAGGAGGGAGATGACAGTATATGATAAAAACTATAAAGATAAATATATTCACGAGAAACTAAATACTGTTGAATTTCACTTATTTACAAAATGATTCTTTCAAATGTTGTTTTTCACAGAATTGTGCGTAAAATGTAGTAGTTGGACATAAGGAGGTACTTTATGTTTGATTGTATCTCTATTGTATTGTACCTTATATCTTTCAAATCATATCTAATCTATTGTTCAAACTCTATTGTATCTCTATAGTTTTGTTCCTTATCTCAATAGCTCTATTTTATTTAACTTGATCATATCTCTAGCCTATCATACCTCATCTATATCCCTATATCTATCATCATACAAATATTATTCTAAAGGTGTAATGGAAGGAAAACAATGAGGATAAATGATGGCGTGATATAGAGATAAAAGCACTTGGAGGAGTTTATCGGTTGATTGCTCTGTGGAAATGATTCCCTGCATTGCTGGGGAAGCGGCACGTTGAGCTGCAGGTAATGGGATTTCCACACAAACACATATATAACCATGTGGCGAGCACCTCACGGAACGCACACATCAAAACAAACGGTGAATCAAGGCGCGTTGTTCGCAGAGCATGGCCTTGAGCTACCATTTCTAAACTGTGCCACCGTTAATTTATGCCAAGATCTGAACTAATTCTTTGGCAAGTGTGAAGCAGGGAATATTAACGCGGCGCTTTTTCCTTGTCGGTGATAATGCCGCGCTCTTAATTTGAGATGTGCGGTGTAGTCGAACATGAAATGGAAATTTGCCCCAAACTATGTATTTGTCAGCCAGTGTCGGATGTGGAATGAGGTTACATGCATCCTTTGCTTCCCACACTCTTCAGATACAAGCAGCGGTGTTTGCAGAAGGGATTACACTCCCAGCGTTCCCATCTGGGCCTTCCCTACGACACGTTTCCACCCAGTTTGGAGTCTCAGTCGCCGGTGACGACCATCTCTGGGAATATTTGGATGAAAACTGGTAAATATTTCTCCCAGGTGAGGCGCTTTAACAGCCTTCACATTCCTGGGAATAAACACAAGCCGTCATTGGGATAATCCTCAGCAGTGCCACCCAGAGAGCACAGGGTCAAAGGTAACGCTTCCTGTTAGCTCGCTGTTAAAACGCTGAGGAGGAAGTGTTTACGAGGAGGAAGTGTTTATGCTGTGTCAAGTCACAGATGGAAAGTAATGCAGTTGCTTTTTCAGGTATCTATCCATGCCCATACACTTATTTCACCAATATTTTAATCATTATTGGTCAATATATTCATTTATTTTCTTACTTTAATAGAAAAAAGTGTGTCGCTATTGAATTTTCACAACACATGTATTCTTTTGCACTTAATTATTACATTTTCTTGTTGTTTTCTGTAACATTTTACTTGAAGTTTTATACATTAGCATGAATACGGTGTCATTAAAGGTCCAATATTAAGATTTTGTGTTCGAAGAACCCCAACAACATGGTATTTGAGGTTTATTTCCCAAAACTCGCCTGTTTTCCGTCCTTTCAATGACGCTTCTAAAAACAGGCCGTTTCGGGGCCTTCATGCATATGCACGAGTGGGCGTGTCTGTAGACGCACAACCTACGCCTCGCTCTTGTCGAGGGCTTGGCTTGGGTCTGTTGGTTAAAATTGTGGAAATTTGCGGTGATGGGACAGAATTGCAGGGCCGTGCAAAATTTGTGGAAATTGGCTAATTTCCGCAAATTGCGATTATTAGTTGCAATCGCAAAATCTTGTAGGGTCTGATTATAAAGTGATTTTTTTTTATTAATACTGCCCCTTTAAGTGTTGTTTGCTAAATTATGACACTTTTGGAGCTATGTTGGCATCTTTTGGGTTAGGAAGGATCTAGTGGGGTTAAAGTCAAGGTTAGGGATTAGGGCAAAGAACGACACTTGACAGCCTTCATGACATCTTATTCATGCTAATGACAGGTGTGATGTCACAATAATGACAGCGTAATGTCAGCCTTATGTAGAAAACTTCAAATAACTTCAAGTATAATAATTCTATTGTTTTAATTGTATATATTCTATTATTATCTGATTGAAATCATTCTTTTACAAAATAAAAGTTTGTACTTTGATTATAATTGTACGTTTATCATGTATTTTTCCACAGTATTTTATCATATATTTATAAATCAATGGTTCTTTAAAGTAGTCATTTATTTATTCATTAAAAAAAACCCATGTTTTTCTCGCTATATTTTTTTATTTTTTGACCAACATTTTGACTTTGTATGCAATTTTTTCTTTTATAATGTATCACTTTTTACAATTCTATTAAAAAATCTGTATTTTCTACTGTAAATTGTCATTACTTAATTTAACTTTAGTGAAAAATGTGACTTTATGTTCAACAGTGTATGAGCTGCGTTGCCAGGTTGGGTTTCTCGTGTCTGATGGAGGACACATGGTGCCCGAGCTAGCGTCAGTGACCTCCAGTTTAACAATAATAATAGATTTGTGTACTTTTACCACCTGTGGGTTTAAGTGAAGATGAAGTGATGCGTTTATGTTGTCTAAGTGTCCGCTGAGCGAGCAGGAAGTGCTCATCACACTAACATTTAAGCTGGATCTGACACTTTAATCAAAGAATCTAAATCAAACTGAACTAAACAAAATACATTTACAGAAAAAAAGGAAGAATGTCGTTTACTGAAAATGTTGCAAAGACAAAAAATATGAAAACAGAATAAAATCAATCAAGTAATTCAATAAAATAAAAAAAACATGACATTAAATAAAAATACAAATGCATGAGCACTTCCTGAGCCTCCCTTCCAAGAACAATTGTGCTAAAAAACTACAGGAGCAGGATTGTCCTAACATTATAAACAATCAACGTTAACTGCAAAAAAAATGTATGCATGCAGAACATAAAAACAATTTCATTAGTCAAATAATAGTCAATGTCAAATAAGGGCTCATGCAAAAATTATTAGATTAAAATAGTAATAATGTTGATTAAGGATGCAACAACGAATCGATAAAAATCGACTATTTAAAGCATTGGCAACGAATTTTATTATCGGTTTGTTGCGTCGTGTGGAGACGCTTGATTCACCTGCAAAACTTTGTGTGCACCACGAGTGTTTGTGTGTGTGTGCACCACAAGTGGTTGTGTCTGCACGCACCACAAGCCTTTTTGTGTGCACGTAGTGTTTGTGTGTGTGTGCACAACGAGTGTTTGTGTGTGTGTGCGCGCACCACAAGTGGTTGTGTGTGCACGCACCACAAGCCTTTTTGTGTGCGCGTAGTGTTTGTGTGCGTGCGCCACGTTTGTGTGTGTGTGTGTGTGTGTGCAGTGTGTGCGCGCACCACAAGTGGTTTTGTGTGCTCGTAGTGTTTGTGTGTGTGCACCACGAGTGTTTGTGTATGTGCACACCAGGAGTGTTTGTGTATGTGCACACCACGAGTGTTTGTGTGTGTGCACACCACGAGTGTTTGTGTGTGTGCACACCACGAGTGTTTGTGTGCACACACCACAAGTGTTTTTGTGGGTGCACCACGAGTGTTTGTGAATTGTGATTGTGTGTGCTTGCACCCCGAGTGTTTTTGTGTGCGCGTGCACAAGTGGTTGTGTCTGCACGCACCACAAGCCTTTTTGTGTGCACGTAGTGTTTGTGTGTGCGCGCACCACAAGTGGTTGTGTGTGCACGCACCACAAGCCTTTTTGTGCGCGCGTAGTGTTTGCGTGCGTGCGCCACGAGTGTTAGTGTGTGTGTGTGTGTGTGGGTTGTGTGTGCACGCACCACAAGCCTTTTTGTGTGCTCGTAGTGTTTGTGTGCGTGCGCCACGAGTGTTTGTGTGCGCACGCACAAGTGTTTGTGTGCGCGCACACAAGTGTTTGTGTATGTGCACACCACGAGTGTTTGTGTGTGCACACACCACAAGTGTTTTTGTGGGTGCACCACGAGTGTTTGTGAATTGTGATTGTGTGTGCGCACAGTGTTTGTGTGTGAGAGGCACTTTTCATTCAGTTTATTCAGCTTAAGCAGGGTTTAAATGTGCTTAAAACAATGTGTTTAAAAAAAAAATGTAATTCATCGATTAATTTATTGAGTGATTAATCGATTATGACAATAATTGTTAGTTGCAGCTCTAATGTTGAAAGCTTAATAAAAATAAAATATAGTATTTAAGTGGCGTTACTTGGGTCTGTGGGAGGATTTAAAGAGGGAGAGAAGATTATTCATGGTGAAGTGATTAAAGAAGAAGAAATCAGGTCAGCGCTCCGATAAGATCTGTTAATCCTCCTCCTGTGAGTGTTTGACATTGTGCGCGGATAGCTTCGTCTGAGAGACGAGATAAGTGTGTAGATATCACGGGGATGTGCGCAGGTAGACGTGCTGTGTTATTCTTCATTATTAATCCTAAAAGTAAAATTGATTATTCCATTAGGTTTGGATCAACACAGAAATCATTCCCACCGTTTTGTTTTTTTTTAAATCCTTGATGCTTAAACAGAATTTAGGAGGAAAACCGAATAATCTCTACCTGTTTTTAACATCCATCCATTCTTTTTTTGATGTTCTAAAATCAATAATGAATGTGAAAAGTTTCCAATCTAAGAAAAACAATTATGTGATAATTGCTTTGGAAATTAAACAATATTTGCATAAATGATGTAGATTAGCGACTCGGCTCAATAAAGAAGGAAGACTTCCCAAAGCTTTCCTCTCAGGTGGGACCACGGAAAACCGACCTGACGTGGCAGAACTGAGCAGTAATTAGCGTGCGCTGTGCCACGTTCCCTTGCCTGACACCAAATCAATGCCGTTTTTCCGCGTTATCAATTAAAGACGTGTAATTAAATGCGTGGACGCCACCTCGACCTCCACGTTCCTGGAGTTGATTATGGATTTTCTGGCTGCAAACACCTGAATGGTGAATGTGCATCTGGGAGGTTTTCCAGCTGGAACAAACTGGCTGAGGAAAGCATTCCAATCAGCACCTGGAAAATGGATTTGAAACGAGAGATTATCCTTAGTTGTTAGCGCTGCTAAAGAACGCCAAACAACAACTTTTCACCCATTGTGTCATGGTAGGAAACCAGGGAATACGTTAATTTCCACGAACAATTCTAATAAATGGGTCGGTACTGGCCTACGTGTGGAGTTGGACAGCAATTTGTGAGGTTCTATGCGTACTAGGGTGCATCAAACCCCACCATGTTTTCAAATCAATCTGTCCCTAGTCTAATTATGTTCCACTAGTGCTTGTGTGTGTGCAAGCACAAGTGTTTGTGTGTGAGCACACCACGAGTGTTTGTGTGTGTCAGCGCCGGAGTGTTGTGTGCGCACGCTCGAGTATTAATGTGTGTGCGCGCACGAGTGTTATTGTGTGTGCGGGCAACACATGTTTGTGTATGTGCGTGCACTAGTGTTTCTGTGTGAGCGCACCACGAGTGTTTGTGTGTGCCGGCTCAGGGGTGTTATTGTGTGCGCGCGCACGAGTGTTATTGTGTGTGCGTGCACACGTGTTTGTGTGTGCGCGCACTAGTGTTTGTGTGTGCGTGCACTAGTGTTATTGTGTGTACGTGCACACGTTAGTGTGTGTACGTGCACACGTTAGTGTGTGTGCGTGCACAAGTGTTTGTGTGTGTGCGCGCGCACCCCATATATGACCATTTCAACCATGATGTGGACCCTATTAATATAAATCGATTTACCAAATATTTTGCAAGGCTTCTTATTTTAGTCATTGGAATATAATTCGACAGATTGATTTTAAAACGTTGTTTGATGCACCCTAATGCGTACTGCACGTTTGTATAAACAGTCCAGTCCTTGTGTTGCTAAGGCGACGTGTTGGCAGAGTTTGGGCTGAATGTGTCATATTTACGTGGTAAACGCCCCCAGTAATCACCATGCATCCGGGTGCTTGTTTTGAGCTAATGTTGTCATGCAGCAACTTTAGTATCTCATTAGCATTAACTCCCTGTGCGCCGCAAACAACCGTGACAAACACTACCATAAACTTACGGGACGGGATCGGTGCCCCGTTAGCATTAGCCTTTAGCCTAGCCAGGAGGACAAAAATCTGACACCCTCACCCTAAAAACCAAACTCTGCTCAGGTGAACCAGGACTTCAATTACATTCCGACTGCCAAACGGACTCACACATTTAGGAATGATTGAGTGTTAAATGGCTCCGTAACGAGATTCCGACTCCCAGTGCACTCTTATTAGCCCACATTAGCCGCTCGACCCTCATGCTGTGATTGAATGTGTATAATTGTACGTCGACAAACAAAACTAGACATGATGGTTCCCACTTTGGAGGTGATTTTTTTTTTTTTTTTTTTAAACCCACGTGAAGGAACCGGAGCACCGACTGGAGGGAGAGTTGGAAGACTCCATGATGAAAAACACACACAAGATATTCCCTTTCAAAGCAGCCAGTTAGTGTTTGACACTGATCAAGCTTAATCATTAGGCGATCCAGGCTCGTTCATGCACACACACACACAGACTTCCCAGTACAAGTCAGGCTAAGCACTCCAGGGAGCTCGAGACTCAATTAATGACATACATACAGCACTCGGAAGATGTCAGGAAAAAGGAAACACACAACTGCACAGCTGCACAATAAAGACTGCCTGTGTGAGTGCGTGTATACGCGTGTGCTGGGTGTGTGTGTACACTTGTCATATGTAGGCTCAGGCCAGCCTCTGGGAAAAGCTCTGCATTATCCACCTCAGGAAACAGATCCAACCTAAGTAAACACACATGTGCATCCCTGAGACGCACAAAAGATGAACATTTCCAAGGTGCCTCACACACACACACACACGTGTGAGGAAGTTTTCTTTTCGAAAACACACCAACATTAAATATTTTTCATGTCGTCATTTGTCCAATCATCCTACAGTAGATATTGGCTACTGGGGTCATGGGGCCACATGCGGCCCATCTGTCTGATTTCATATGACCCCCAAAGTAAACGTAAAATATGCTTAAAAAAATACAGAAAACAGCAGAAATAACTAAAGAACACAGAAAAATAACAGAGCAATACATAAAATGATAACCGAAATTGACAGAAATGACTCCAAAAACATACAAAGTTACAGAAAAAAACACAAAATGGCACTATTAAATAAAGAAAAAAATTACAAGATGACTCCAAAAACATACAAAAGCATTCAGAGAGGGCAAAACTCAGCCCACCAAATTTTATTTAAATCCCTTCCGAGCTTTTACTGTATCTACAGTATCTTGTGGCTCATCTTCAAAATCAAACTAATTTTTCCTCTTGACAATATCTATCAGATCACAAAATTTCAGTTCAGTCGGTCCACACGTATGCATGGCAACATTTTATTTTGAAAAATGGTGATATAATGCAAAATCCAGATCTGATCCTCATGGAATTCAGTGGAGTAATTGATGAACCAACCTGACATAACCGAGTCAAACTTCACAAAGATCAATAAATTTAAAATGTTCGTCAATAAAGAGAGACTGGGAATTTGTTTCACTTTTGAAACTGTTCCCGAATCAGTATATTGATCCAAATCCCCTCCATAATTTAATGATATAAACATAATTTTGACATAAGTCTACCAACAGACAAACAAATGAACCTGCTCTCGTTTAGCGCAGACTTTTGAAAACGGCCGATCGAATCCGTAACGTCTCCACAGAGACACTGTTCCAAAACGAAAACGGTTTTCAGCAGTAGGTTGGTCAGTCTGCGTGTGCGTGTGTGTACACAATCGTACACTGATGACATCACTGTTGATGACATCATCAGTATTCTAAATCAATGTTTTAAAAACAGGAGCTCCACAGTGTGGAGGGGAAAATATGTGGGATATATATCTATATATTTTCTTTTGGTCGCCAGAACATCACCAAAATTTAATCAGCTGTTCCTTGTCCCATTATCAACATTTCCTGAAAATGTCATCAAATTTTCAAGTTATCGTGTACACAAGCAGACAAACACACACACACACACAAATTGACCAACATACTTCCGAAAACCGTAACAAATACATAAACGTCAGTGAAAACATTACTTCCTTTGCGAAGGCAACAACACCAATAATACTAAATATTAAGGAAAAAGGAACAATTATTCTAAATGCAGACATGATGTAAGAGTAGGACGAAATAATGAAGAAAGACAGGAAGTTAAATTTGGGGAACAATTGAAAAAAAAAGGAATAACATGAAAAAACAGAAATTGGAAATGTTTAGGTGTGAAATGAAAAAGGGAATAAAAAACAAACAAGTCAGTGGCTTAAAAAAACGGGCGGGGGGGGGGGGAACTAAAGTTAAAACCAATTGAAACCAAGGAAAGAATTAGAGAAATAATCCTAATAAAAAATGGGAAGAGGTGAAAGAGAAAAAGTCTCCCAAGTGTTATTATAATGCAATGTTCTTAAATGCTTTGTGGTCACATTCCTACATTCCGGCCAATATGGATGGTTTTCCACTGGGAGGAAAGCCATTGGTCCCTCACAGTTCCCGGGGGGTCGGAGTTGGTTCCTGTTCTCCTGCTGTAAAGGTGAGGAAGGCAGCGCTTGGGTCAGCGCCCGTCGCTGAAATCTCATTTAGGACGCTGACACTCGGGATGGCCTGGAGCCGTCACCGGGGATGATGTATGGGTGTGGGCACACACACGGTGCTGCAGACTGTGTCCCATCTTTTATTTGATAAGATCACACTTTAAACAGGGATAAAAAGCAGGAGGAACGGGTCAGAGTCATACGGGAGGGTTAAGTAGGTACAGTATGTACGGGTCACAGGGAAAAATATACCCAGAATATGGAAACCATGTGTATTTCATGTAAAGACTCATTCTTAACTGACCAGAGTCTCCAGCAACTATTATACAGTATCTGTCATTGCTGGGGAACATAAACAAGTTTCCTCTACTCTAGGAATCTTTGTGTTCCACGTATAGCAGGCAGTAAATGTGTTGTTTTGCGGTGGCTTTTGAATATTTTCGCACACATTTTATCTACACAGAAGGTATGGAGTAATAACTGTGGCGTGAATTGCATTAAAACGGCTAAAACAGCTATTCACAACCATTGGTCGGGGCTGGGTTAACGCAGCAAAATGGAAGTTGGTTAGTTTGGCATGTAGTCAAAAAGGAAAGTAGAGCAATGAATAATAATAATAATAATAATAATAATAATAATAATAATAATAATAATAATAATAATAGCATTTCCTGAAGAAAATTAAAGTGAGGATGCAGGTGCTGGCCATCATTGTACTGCAGTAGCTTAGCATTAGCCTAGAATTAAGATAGCATTAGCATTTACCTAGTTTTAGCAATAGTCTAGCAATAGCATTAACCTAGCATTAACACTAACCTAGCATTATCATTAGCTTAGCATTGGTATTAACTACTATTAGCATTAACCAAGCTTTATCATTATCCTAATGTTAGCAGTAACCTAATGTTTGCATTAACCTAGCATTAGTTTAAGCATAGTGTTAGTACTAACG